>NC_081411.1:221587653-221772653 GCF_030272615.1 Cryptomeria japonica | reverse complement strand
AGGAACTAAGGTAGAATTACTAATGTGTAAACTACGTTCACCCATATATGTGTCACCTAAAGAGGTTTGGGCATTCCTAATAACAAAGTCCCTCGAAGAAGCTCCATTAAAGGTCCATTGACATAATGTATCACCAAAAGGGAATGGATGTGTGGAACAAGTGGATGAGTTATGAAGGATTATGAATGGGAAAAAAGTAAAATTATCATGACATGATGGAGACTTAGGATCAACAAGTATGCTTTTTGACTTAAAATTGTATAAATTTTGCCCCCAGTTATTTTGATATTAGGGGAGATAAACTCTTGCCCTTTTTCTTTCATAGGATTTTTATCCTTGAATTTGATTTTTTCAGAGTCCAATAGCTTTTGATTTTGATTTGGACTAAAGGAATTTTCTTTATTTTTGACTTTTAGATTTTTTTTTTCAAGACTTGATTTTCATCACCAATTAGTAAGGGTTTTTGTGATTCTTGTTGATCCAAGACTAGGAGAGGAGTGAAAATGGAATGAGTGGATGAAATGGTAATTTTATGTGCATTCTCAAGAGGGTTGGTGATACACTCAATATATTCTTTGTTGGAACCACTCCTATGATTATTGATATCAAGAGTTGCTTACACCACTAGAGGATATTTGCATTGAAACTTAGTAGCCACAACACTAGGTGGTTCACACCCAATTCCTTGATATTGCAAATTTTTTGTAAGTTGTTCTCATTGACTAAATGTCTTAGGAGATAGTGGGAGTTGATCAACATGAAAGATATACTCACCACATCCCATGTCTTTAACCTTGAATTTTTCTTTGGGCTTTGCTTGCTTTGACGTAGAAGCTTTCAATGATTATGGATCAACATATGCTGAAGATGGAACAACTTCTTTATTGATTGGGATTGTTATTTCTCATCTTGATTATAGGTTATTACAATATATCAATAGATTTGGATCTCCTTTGATGGTCACTTCAATTCCATTGTGTGGAAACTTGATACACTGATGATATGTTGAGGGAGCAACTCTCATTTCATGAATCCATGGACCTCCCAAGAGTATATTGTATGTGAGATCTAAATCAAGAACTTCAGATACCGCATACTTTGTAACTGACCCAACTCTGAGAGGTAAGGTGACCGTGCCTTTGGATGAGTGCTCTTCATCATCATATTCTTTAATGGTGATTGCATGTGTAGAATTCATAGCCTTTTCAGAATATCCCAATTGTTTAATAAGGCTCAATGTACATATGTTGAAACCTTCTCCTCCATCTATCAAGACTCATTTTATTTGGTTCCTATGGATTAAGGCTTTGATGTAGAGAGGTTTATTATGAGGCTGGGTTATGGATGCATCTTCGGCTTTTGTGAAAGTGAGGCTATGCGGAAAAGAAAGGTATCCTACCATGGCTTGAAACTAGTCCACATTTAGATCAGTAGGTACCGAATATTCTCTGAATACTTTATCAAGGATGGCCTTATGTGTGGGAGATATGTGTAAAATATCAAGGATGGACATGAGGGTGAGTGTCTTCCCTAGTTGATCTACAAGGTCATACTTATTCTTTATGGATGATGAGGCTATGGTCTTACATGGAATTCCTTGCAAGGCGACTTTTCCTTGACAGGTTGTGACATTACGTTCAGAGGTTTCATTTTTAGAAGAAGAGGAAGATGGTCCAATGCCTTTTAGGACAACCTTACTCCTTTGGGTAGGACCTTCATGAGTTTTATCCTTGATGATGATGGTTGAAACATGGTTGTCAATTGAAATGTGATTAATAGTGGAATCATAATCATAGGGAATTTTAGTATAATGGTTGTCACCTTTGTCAATGATATCCTGAATGATATTCTTCAATTGGTGACAATTGCTAGTAAGATGCCCTTTACTCTTGTGATATTTGTAATATTCATCGTCATTCGACCAATTTGGTTTTACTTTTGGATCATATGATGGATTATCTGGTAGTGTCATGAGCTTGTTTGCCACTAACTTGTTGAAAGCCATTTCAATTGGCTGTCCCAATGGGGTGTATTTCCTTCAAGGTTTTGATGGCCTTTGATTATTCACTTGATTGTCTGTATTGGAAGAACTTGCACCGATGAAGGCTATTTTTGGTTTCATGACATTTGTATCTACTACCCCATCATTGACTATGTTCTTATTCTTGTTCCAAAAGCATGATTTGTCCTTCCCATTTGATTCTTCTTTGTTTTCTTTGAATCTTGATGACTCATTGTTCAATAAAGACTTTTTCTGTTGCCATTCCTTTTTCAATGACCTCTTTGAATGTAGACAAACATGCTTTTCTTAGCTCATATCCAATATCTTTGTTGACATTTTGTGTGAACATTTCTACCATTTGTTTTTGAGGCATTTCACAAGAGCATCAACTAGCAAGACCTCTCCATCGCTGTAAAAATCAAGAGAATGATTCCCCATGTTTCTACTTAGTATTGCATATGGTGGCTACTGACAAATTTGTTTCAATGTTGTATGGAAAATATTGTATAAAATCCTCTACTAGATCACCCCATGAATTAATTCCAGGTGGAATTTAGGAGAACCATCCATTGCTTGTTTGCCTAAGCTTTGTGGAAACAATCTCGTCAAGTATGTTTTCTACTACTACCTCAATGCAAGTTGTGAAAAACTATCTTAAGTGTGCCTTAGGATCACCTTTGCCTCTTTACTTGTCAAATTTTGGTGTTATGAAATGTGGAGGGAACGAAGGCATTGGAATGCTTCTATCAAATGGGTAAGGACATATATCTCTCATTATGTATTGTGGATTTGGTGCATTTATGTCCGCCATTTGCTTTTGTAGGTCCTTTATCTATTGTTCAAAGTCATTCCTAGGTGGTGTCCTTTCTCTTTGAGCTCGTCCCATGCCTAAGCCACCAAGTGGAGGAGGAGGGATATAGTGCATATATGGATGGTAATGATCATAGAGATGTTCTTACGAAGGAGGGGCATAGTTATAGCTTGGATATGTACCACTTGGTATGGTATTATAGTGAGAAGCACTAAGTCTAAGCTGATATATGTCATGACCATGAGGATAGCATGTATCATAAGAATGGTCTTGAGTATTTCTCCCACATCTCACCCGGGGTCTCCTTGTGTCATGATTTTGAATGTTCAATTGAGTGTAATTGTATGCATTGGTATTATCTTGGGTATCACCATGGTCATGCATGGTGGTAGTTCTTCTCCATAGGAAAGGACGACTGTGGGGTTGTTCATGAGAAACTCTATCATCATTGGCATGAGAATGAGTGAAAGTGTTTAGAATCTTAGGTTTTTGTAATAGGGCTGAAGGTGACTCAGGCACGAGACACTTTGTCATATTTCTATCACTATTGGACCTCCTTTGTTTTGTATTAATATGATTTGTTTGACTTGGATTGTCCTCCATAATCTATGACATATCAAATCCATGAGGTGTTCTTGTCCCACTTTGTGCCATGACTTGTAGGAAATATTGTCTATCCCTCTTCATGATTTCTTGAACCAGTCTATTAAAATGGGGATCCATGATAGTTTCCTCAACTTCTGCAGAATCCATAGATGCATTATCATTGTCATTACCATTTTCATTCTTATTATCATTGTTTGGGATATTACTATGATGATCAAAAGGATTATAGAATTTATCTCCATCAAAATCATATGTACTCATGTTTAAGGACCTTAAAGCTTCTTTTGTTTCCCTTCTCGACCTTTGTGAGTGGGTTTCAACCATGGACTAAAGTCTTGACCAAAATGAAAGGTAGGATGAAAACGCAAAGAATATGGAAGAATGAGGGGTGTATGAAGTGTAGATGAATCTAGGGTAAACTTGCAATGTCCAAGAGTGTAAGACCAAATTATGTATGTGTGAAAGTAAGGTGTGTCTTCCAAAGAGATGATGGATCTCTTGATGAGGTTAGTTGACCTTGACTCCAAGTATGTATGTTTGAGAGTAAGGTGTGTCTTCCAAAGACATGATGGATCTCTTGATGAGGTAAGTTCACCTTTACTTAGTAAGACCAAATGAGACCCTAAGATGATGGATCTTGATGCGAGACTCACCTAGTGTTGTGTTATAGTAGGTTTGCAAAGTTTGATGAGGACAAACAAAGTAACCTTTTGACTCAAATTTTAAAGATATGTATGAGAGCAATTCAAGTGAAGGAAAATGATTGACTATGTATGACCAAGACAGGTTGACTGAAAAATGAAGCCTTATAGGAAGTAGCCTTAGAAGCTCTTTAGATCTGAAAAACTTAAGCCCTTATTGTTCTCAATAATTTCTTGTAGTCTCTCAATTGTGAATCACATACACAGTTTCAACAGACCCAGACATGTTTTCTTATAAAAAACGTAGTTTCAATAAACATAGACATGATTTTGTAGCGACAATGACATATTTATACTGAAGATCAAGAACATAGTTCTGCCTTGCACATAAGTGTTTTATGAACATTGACAATTTATTTGCTGACAATTTTTTGGTAGGACATAGACGTGATTTTACACTAGCACAAATGCGATTTCTTATCTCAGATGCAATTTCAACAAACATAGACACGGTTTCTAATTCTTTGCACAATTCTGCCCAATTTGTAGGATGTTTAATGTGACCCAAATCTTAATGTTTTTGACTCTTTTTGTGGCAAGAGGACACAAATATCAATGAAGACTCAATGTTTGAAAGTGTCTTGTCTAGGGTCTCAAAAATGTTTCTAAATGTGAAGTGTGATGTCAAGTGTTTTGACATACACTTGAAAACACTACAGACACAATGTTCATTGTTTTGTTTGGAAATGTTTAAGTGTTTTGATCATGCAAGCACAAATCCTAGGGCTGGCAAGGACAATAGTTGTTGAATATCACGTGGGGTTTCCCCTGAGCTACACAATTCAGATCGGATACTTAGATGCTTGACTCCACTAGCTCCACCCTCAACACTCACTTCTTTGGGGCAGCCAAACACCAGTCCCCACAAAAACTCCCCATGGTGAACTTTGTATTTCTCCTAAGAACTGTAAGAATGTGAGATGCTTCAAAGGTCCAATCTCCTATACCAACAACTAGAAGGCTTTTGACTTGTAACACAAAAGGTGTCTATTAAGGGCATCTATTCGAGTGGCCATACATGCAGTGGCATATTCTCGATTAAGGAAGTCTCCCAGCCTATAGAGGTTGCCCTCTATAGGGTTTATGGAGAGACATGTCATCAATATGAATTAATGAGCACCCGTTGCTTGCAAATTTTGTCACAAACACATTTATTTATAGTGGCTTGGAAGAGCTTGGCTTTAGCCTATTACCACTTGGTTCGTTTCCTCTCACTTGGCCTTATGGGCTACTCGGGAGGTAGGCCCTCTCAAAAGAAAGACAAAAGATCCTATTGCTCAAGACACAAAAGACACTTGTTAATTTGAGAGCACCAATGTAAGTGTTTTATATACTAAAGAAGATAAAGCAAGAAATTATGAAATTAAATATTTGCCAAAGGTCTTGCACCAAACTTGTTAGTAGTTTTAAAATAATACCTATCCTGAAAACACACAAGTTAGGTAAATTTTAGATCTAGAAGACTTTGTGAAATAGGGGCCTTCGACAAGATTTTTTTCTCCTTTTAGACAACTACACCCCTTTGTTAGTCAGATCAAAAGAGATTAGTGCTCAAAAACCAAATCTAAAAATCCTAATCAAGATCAAAATAAGAAAATTGAAAACACAGACATAGCTATACCTAACGTAGACATAGAAACAATTCCTAGGCGCATAAATATGAGACACAAACGCAGTTTCTAGATCTAAAACTTGCAAACAAACAACATAACAAAAACACAACAAAAGCCTACGCAGATGCCATTTTTGTACACAAATGTGATAATACTGATCACAAACATTATTTTACAACCTGTAAATGCCAAAAAAATGATTTAAAACCTTGCTAAACAGAAACGCAGTTTTACTGAACCCAAGTCCGCAGTTTTTAAAACAAAAATGCGGGTTGATTATGCACAAACACGATTTTAAAATCTCAGATCTACAAAACAACAGAAAGTCAAAAATGTGAAGATATCAGTCTCAAATGTAGAATTAGAACAAAGACATGGTCAGATCTTTCGCAGATGCAGAAAAACATAGAATCGTCACAATGGCCAACCTGCAAATTTGAAACATACCAAATTTGCAAACAAAATTTTCAAAATAAAGGGACAAGGGTCCCACAGGGTGTGCCAAAATATATATGGTGAAAAATGAATAATGAAAATAATAATATTGAAAGACTAAAATAGATTCAACCACAAAATCTCTAGCCTAACAATGAAAGCAATCCACCATACACAATGACGATACCTAAGACAATGCAAATCAACAAAACAAACAAGTATACCTTTCACATGTCTAGTAGGGTATCAATCTCCATTTCTTGCCATCTCCATTGATCTTGCTTGATATGTTTGGTCTCGGATTTTATGTGTGCACAAGAGCTCAGTAAACAAACGGAAATGTGGTTGATAGCTTGGTTGCAAGAAGGCTTGATTGCATAAGACTGATTAGACACATTGATTCGATGATTAGATGATTAGGGTTATAATAAAGGAGAGTATCCTCTTATATAGAAGACATTGTAGGAAATGGAGGGATAATATTAAGAGGTGTAAAGATAAATTGTCGGCTAGGATTAAAGGGTAGGTAAAGGAAATAAGAAAATAATTAGAGGGTAGGTAACTGTAGGAATTAAGAGATGAATGACATGTGTCATGGGTAGAAAAGGCTAATGAATTAATTAAATAAATAAAGATTTATCTAATTAATAGAGGAAGTGGGATTAATTAAGTAAATAAAATATTTATTTAATTTAAAAAATGAAGAATTTAAATAAATAAAAATATTTATTTAAATGTGGAAAGACTTAGAAGAGGGTTAATGAATTAATTAAATAAATAAAGATTTATTTAATGAATAAAAGACATAGGCTAGAATAATTAAATAAATAAAAATATTTATTTAATTAGATAGGACAATGTTAGGTGTCTACAATTATCATTATCTATAACTAACAAATGGATAGCAATAAGAAAATTATAAATCTTTGTGTTGGACATAATAAGAGTATTGGAATTTTTTTTTTTTTGGAAACCTATAGGCTATAATGTAATGGTCTTTTAACTTATGAGAATTCTCACATTTCATATGAAAGTATTTTTGCATATCCTTTTAGTGACAATAATGTATTTTCTTATGTTAGATGTTCCTTGTATTTCCATAAAATATTGTTGTTAAACTTTTCATATATGTTGAATATTTATTCATCTTCTTGTTCTAAAATCACTTATGGAACATTGATTTATTAAATTCTAATACATTCTTTATAAAATCTAGATAAGCCATTATATTCAAAATCCTAGTTGCATAAATATATGTCAAGCTTTGCCATATATTTGACATGCTATTATGTTGAGCATTTCTATAATATTTTAAAATTTAAATTAACTATTAAAAATCATCAAAAATAACTTTTAAATTGAAAAAAGATTTCAATGTTTTTTTACTTTGCATAAAGGTAGCTTAACCATTTCAAAGAGGATCTTTTATTTGAATAATTGTTATGATTTGATGAAGAAAATTCATATAAAAACATTAATGCATGCTTCGTACCTCCTGGGGGGTGGAGTCTTTCTTAGAGGGTTTTCTCCATGTATATTTGTTGTCATATATGTTTGTGGTTTCTTATTTCTATTATATAATTTATCCATATTGTATTATTAATATTAGGTAAAGGTTCAAAGTTGTGTCATTTTTTAGGCTAAATTTAAAAAAATAAAATTAAAAAATTTCTAACTAATAATTAGTTTGGGTTAAAAATTGTTCTTCCTAGATCTGTTCTAGCTAAAATAAATTTGGGGCATAACTTTTCAATTGGTATTGTAAAATAGGTATATGTATAACACCACTTTGATGCAAATTTATAAAATATAATTAAAATTTTTACATATGTAGCACCTTTTTGATACCCTTCCTAAATTAGTGATACAAAAGGTTCTCATATTATATGTTTTTTATTAAGGGTCAAATAAGTTTTGAGGGTACCCAAAAACTCGTACAATAGGTCTTGAAGGGACCTGGAACCTCTAGACTTAGCGGTAATATAGAACCCAAGAATAAAATGCTACTAATAGATGTATCAATGACTACTAGTTGCCAACCAACAACCACACTTCAGAAACTAGGCATCAAATATCTGGTTGAGACACCCAATGGCCTAAACCCACAAACAATAGATGTTAAATACACATCAACAAAGGGTTTTGCAAGGTTCCCATAACATGATACATGTGTTTTGACAAGGCTCCCACAATCTTCATTGCGAGTACCACATAGATATTACATTAAAAACACTCTAGAACAATGGGTTTTAAAAAGGATCCCATAACATTCCAAGAAATAAAAGAGTAAATGCACAAAGTTGGGTCCCAATCCTATGGAAGTCCACGGGTTGGGAAAAGAGCTCGCTAGAAACGGGTACCTGATTTTTACAAATCGGGCACCTGTTTAGCTTCTGGTGCCTGAGCCATTCAGAAATGGGCGCATGTTTAGCAATGGGTGCTCGAAGCTAAACGGGCCCCCATTTTTTAAATGTATTTATTTATTTTTTTACACCATTTTCTATCGTTTTCACAATTTCAAAAATGGGTAGATGTTTCAAAGGAGCACAAGTACCCATTTTTTTCACCCCAGTTGACCCCCCAGACCATTTTTTACCTCCTTCCAGGTATTTAGTTTTATTTTTTATTTTCAGTTTTATTTATTTTTATTATTTTTCATAAAAAAATGTTAATTTATTATTATTTTTTAATTTTATTGTTTTAAAGTTTGAAAAACGTCTTTTATTTTATTTTATTTCTTGTTTAAAATAGTTTTTAGTTTTTAAATATTGCAAAAAACATGAATAGCAAAAACCGTAGGAAAAAAACAAAAAACATGAATAGTAAAAACCATAGGAAAAAAACAAAAAACAAAAATGTAAACGAACAATAAACATTAGACACAAAAAACATACAAAAAAACCTGAATAGAAAAATGAACACTAAACCCTAGATAGAAAAAAACAAACAATAAACCCTAGAAAATAAACGAACAACAAACCCTAAAAAATTAACAAACAATAAACCTTGATGAAAATCAACAATAAACTACCCTTCTCTCTCACACACATACGTACATGTTACCATCTTTGTTATCACACTCTCTCTCTCTCTCAATCTCTCATTATCCCCTCTCTTTCTCTCACACACACATTACCCCCTCTCTCTCTCTCTCTCTCACAGACACATTACCCCCCTCTCTTTCTTTCACACGTTACCCTCTCTCTATCATTACCTACTCTCTATCATTACCTACTTTCTATCTCTCAAATTATCTATTCTCTCTCTAACTCGTTGTATCTCAAATTACCTACTCTCCCTCTCTCTCTCTCTCTTTGTTTTAATCATGCGTAAAAGTCTGAATGTTTAAATTTATATTTCTAAATGTTGCATTTAATTATAGGATTCTTTTGTAAAAGTTAGATGTTTAATTTATGTTTAAATTGAACTTTAAAATGATAATGAATATGAATGTGTTTTTTTGTGTGTGTGAAAAATAGGGTTCTTAAATTTGATAATACTCTAACTATCACTATTAATCCTCAATACTTCCTAACTTAGCCCAATCTCTAAAGATATACTATATATTTACAAATATGATAACATGTCCTTTTTCTTCTTTTTTTCTCTTTGCTTTATCCTTTTATCTTCCTCTAATAACCAATGCCTCCTTTTTATAGTAAATACCCCCCTAATAAGAGAGATAAAAGGAGAATACAAAACTCCCCATAAAGAAGTAGGTCACGTGCTAATGATAAAAGATTGAAGAAAAAACATGATCCATTACTTGCAAACAACGAAATAAATATATTGGTGACTAGAAATGTCATTATAATAAGTTGGATAAATACAAAATTCAAATCTAAATAGACTTGTGTCTCTAAAAACTTCACAAATATTCACATGTTGGAACAAAATGATGATAAAGAATCTTGTGAGGATCGAAGTAGAATGAGTGCCCAAGATAATATGATGGGTTTCCAATGATGGCATAGCTATCATGAAAGAGGATATCAATATCCTCAAAATAATATTTAACATGTGTAACTCTAAACTCTTCAAACAAGTATAATATATTCAAAATATATGAATCCCAAGTGGTCATGTTTAGAAGATGATTAATGCCATGCTAGACAAAATCAATTGGGTTTATGGAATTGGTGACAATAATCTAAAAAAATAAAAAACATTTAAGATGGATATTATGTCTTGATAGGATGAGTACTTGAAGAATGATACAAGCCTCTAAATTGTCAAAACATGCAAGACCTATGATATAATAAATTTCCTCTTAAGTATCACCATCGAAGGGTATGTGATCTTCATCTACAAAGGGAATGAAACAATCTACAATAGGATGCTCTAGGAATGGAGAGATGTGAGGGTCTCCATGGATCTCCTAAAGTCTATTCCAAAGTGTGTGGGGGAAATCAATATCCAATGCAATACACATAGAATCATGATCTTGATACTAGATCAAATTACTTCTACATGGTCAATGATGTTGCACCAAGATTATATAATTTCTAGTGTTTCTAGTTTAGGTATGAATCCATACATAAAAGGAAAATGATTACACCACCTAAAACTTATCAAGATATCATTTTACAAAAGAATCATAGTTATCCCTTTCTAATTTTACCACAAAAGGATGAATAGAGAAACCTATGATACCTCCTCAAATAAAATATTAAAAGATCAATAAAATCAACACATATAAAACATATCAAAAAAATTCATCTCATGTAAGACAGTCATTTTCAAGTGCCAAGATGTCCAAGTAAATGACCAGAATGTGAAATCAGAAAAAATAAAATATAAAATATGAGGGAATATTCTAGAAAATAATTGTGTGATCTATGAAGATTAATGAACCACCTTTTCAATGCTACATGAAGCATGAAAAAATATGCTCTCTATCAAAAGTTACGAGGCTTTAAATTTACATAGCTTGATTTAAGTTAAGAGGACAATAAATCACACTAGTGGCAGATTTAAAAAAAATAAGAATCAAATATAGATCAATATTGGAATCACATTTTGTGGGTTGCGACTTTGAACAAGAAAATACCAATATAAAATTGAATATAAAAAAAATAGAGATTTTTTTGTTTTAACTCCTCCAAGAGTAGAGAACCTACTATTTATTCAAGCTTCAACTTAGTGTAGTACTACTAGTTAATGAATTTAGTTAATTTAACCAAAAGAGAGTAGTTGAATCGAATCCTATCAAGTTGAAAATATAAAGTGGTAGCCTAATTGACAATAATGGTTAAATATTGCAAGGGTACTAAATTGTAAATCCATGGAAGTTACCTTCATTATCTAAATCAGTGGAGTCATTTATTAATTATCTATTCTCTATCTCTCATGATTATTTTTATGATTTTGATAGAACTTATACTAATGCATCTTTAGATGTTAAAAAGTATTGTTTGAGTTGCATGGGCATTATGATGTTTTATTTTGTAGAATATTTCTTATACTTTGATTTAAGTGGATAATATTTCTTAAATGATGCTTATTATTAAAATAGACCCACCTATTAATAATATTATGGATCAATGTGAGTTTCCTTTTTTTATATTTAAGTTGCTAAATTGTATTTAATTATTAAGCTTTTTTGGAAGGTGAAATGTAAATTAAATAGTTTGTAATTGTAAATTTTCATGTTTGTAATTGTAATTCTAAATTTTCATGTTTGTATATATATGCAGATTATTTTCACAGAATGGATGAGTTTGACATAGATGGTCTATTAGTTCTAGCACCACCTCCACCTCCACCCCCTCCACCTCCACCTCCACCTCCACCCGATCTGTTGAGGTAGACAATTAGGACGAATATTGATTCTTTGATTATAGATATCCACATTATTAGACGTAAGCCTCATCCACCTCCATAGTTACACCTTGCAGATAGTATGCAAGGGATTGTATAGTCTGTACTGGCTTTAGATAGCGAGCTCGATAGGTATCGTAGTTGGCAGGAGGGATTGCGTGCATTTTACGCTAATGGCCTAACATACAAATAAGTCAATGAATTAAAAATAACAAAAATGGATTTGAAAAAATATTTTGTGAACCCTAAGAAAGGTGAAGAGATAGATCCGAAGAAGCCACAGATCTCAATTCGATGGTGTAGGCACCCAGGCATAGCTAGACACTTTTGGGAGCGGTGGTGGATGGTCTTTGACCATCCACCATAGTCCAATAATGAGGTTCTGATGTATTTTTTGAAGAAATTATGGGCCGAATTTGAATTGGGCAAAAATCCCAATTACATTGATATTAGATCATTTCAGGGGGTTAGGAGAGGTATGCCCCAGGATAGGTCATGAGCCAAATTGAGTGACAGGGTTAGAAACTATGTGCGTGATGATCCATTGGTTCCTCTTCCATCACTAGTTGTTCCACCACCTGCCCATCATCGAGCAGTGGATTCTGCTCTAGGTTCATTGAGTGCCCTATCAAGCAATTTGGTACAACATTTGCGTGAGGTGAGGCTTGCCTGCAGCTTAGCACATGTTTGCACAAGTTGTGGGGATGTATGTCCGGGTCCATAGAGTGAGGCTACCCCTGGAGGAGATGATGATTTTTATGATGCTGATGCTACCCATGGTGGTTATGATGATGCCGAGGAGGCTGCACAAGCTGATGTCATCTCTTCATATGTTGATCTCTTGTGGGCAGATGATGATCAGCCTACAGAGGTACAAATTTATTTATATAATTTACAATGCAATATTAAATTCCTTATATATACACATTTGAACCATAACATGAGTCAATTTTTTTCTGAACAAGGGATGGATCATACCACATCATTGAGGAACCGACATCATGTTACCTCAATACCTAGAGATGTTGGTGCCCCATTTACGGTATGCAAATTCATCTAGATACATTATATTGATATGTACATTTAAAATAAATAATAAAATTTTTAATGTAATGATGTGTATGATATGTTTTTTCAATTTTGTAGGGTGCTTCATGTAGCACCGAGGTGGGTAGTTCTTCATGTGACCCATGGACCACTGAGGCTCAACCTCATATACCATTAGTATGTTTTTCATCCATTAATTTGAAGTGTTTATATGATTACTAATTTATGTACAACTTTGATTCATGTTCATTATTTTTTGCAATTGTAGGATTCTGGATCGTTTGATGGTGCATCACATGTACACCTTCAATGATCAATTACTTTGCCTGCATCACATGTATGCTTTTTTGTGATAGTCATGTAGTCTATATATATACTTTATAATTTATGTATATATACAAGTTTGATTCATTCTTTATATATGTTGTTTAGGTCGATACCACTACTAGTATTGGTATGGCCATGGGATTGAGCTAGATGCAACCATCGACATTGTCATTTGTGGTGATGATTATAAATTTTTTTTCTAATTTGTTTATACTATGTACCTAACTTTTATAGGGATTATCAAAATTGATGTACAATGTTTTTTTTGTAGGACTTGACTACGACCACTTTTCTTGTTCATGATAGTGGACCTCCACGTACCAGTGAGGGCAATTTAGAGCACAGTTGTATGGTAATTTATTTTAAATTTTTAGTATTTAATTACTTTATAAGTGAATTATGCAAGTAAATTCTTCTCATGTAAAATCTTTTAATAATGTACAGGAGGGTGGAGACACTGATATTGCACAGGAGGGTGGAGTCATTGATACTGCATAGGAGGGTGGAGACATTGATACTACACACACACATGATGGTGCATCTTAGGACCACGTGTAGCAGGATGATTCATCTCATCCACCTTCACGTGGAGTGAAGAAGACTGCAGATGAGATGCACGTGAGTTCTTAGATTATATATTTTAGATCATGTCATGTTATTGTATTATGGACTTTTTATGATGACATTTGTTATGTTATCCTAGGACTTCTTATTATGTGATTATATATAGGACTTGTTGTTATGTGATTAAATGTAGGACTTTTTATTATGTCATTTTGTTGCTATTATGATATCAGGTCATGTTATGTGATTTGGCACACTCTAGTGATTATATATGTGATGTTTTTTTTGTTATTTTGTTATGTGGACTTGTTTTAATGTCATTTCCTTATTATTATTTTTTGAAGACTTGTTATTATGTCATTAGGAATTGTTATGTGATTGTATATAGGACTTTCTATTTATGACTTGTTATGTGATCTATTTATTACTTTATATTTTAACATTGTGATTGATCATCTTATAGTGAAACAATTTATAATTCAATAAAATAATTATCCCAATTTACAATAAAATCCTATTTTTAAAATAATAATAAAATCGAGAATTTACAATTAATCTATGAAGATATTATGATAAAATAAATATATCATAAAAAATTAGAATTCAATTGTAACATAATTACAATGTGCACAAAATAACATTAAGAAGAAGATAACTAATACAATGTTATTTATGAAACCAAAATTGTATCACATGTAGACAAATACAATGTTAAAGGGACAAAGAAAAATAATTATCATGATTAAATATAGAAGAGTTCACACAAGTAACACAAACTTACATGCATATAATTTTGATATGAAAATTATAAAAGGATTATTAATTATAAATTAATCTCATAGAGGAATCCAATAGATTGATGGAACTAAGGCTAACCAAATTATTAGGAAGGTTTCAAGAACATTATTCAATGATTTGCTAATCTTTGTAAATTTCCTAGCCCTTGATGTTTGAGTGATACAAAATTAGATGTCATAGACATTTGACTGGAAGTAGACATAGATTCTTTCTTGTCAATTTCTTTTTGATATGCATAATTGTTTTGACATTTTGAAGGGTTGGAATAAGTAAAGGAAACCCTTCTATATGGAATAATTACATTGAAAGATGGTAGGTGAACATTGTGACCTCCTTTTCCATAATATAATTTATTTATATAGCTATAACAAAGCCATTGGGCAATGAGTGTGTAACAACCTCGAATGAAAAATGTTTAATAGAGTAAGAGATACAAACATAGTATCCACTTTCCTCTTAAGTTGACCACAGTACTTTACTAGTGTATTGAAGGTTTATAAGTGCGGATAGTAGTGGTCATATTTTAGACATAATTCTA
The DNA here is from genome assembly GCF_030272615.1 of Cryptomeria japonica. Taxonomy (NCBI): domain Eukaryota; kingdom Viridiplantae; phylum Streptophyta; class Pinopsida; order Cupressales; family Cupressaceae; genus Cryptomeria; species Cryptomeria japonica. The sequence continues at coordinate 221,757,391 of NC_081411.1, read as the reverse complement.
TCTTTTAACTTACAATTAATCTATGAAGAGATTATGATAAAATAAATATATCATAGAAAATTAGAATCCAATTGTAACACAATTACAATATGCACAAAATAACATTAAGAAGAAGATAACTAATAAAATATTGTTTATGAAACCAAAATTGTATCAAATGTAGACAAATACAATGTTAAAGGGATAAAGAAAAACAATTATCATGATTAAATATAAAAGAGTTCACACAAGTAACACAAACTTACATGCATATAAATTTGATTCAACCTAATGTACCATCTGCATCATCTCTCTTATGCAATGTGTCTATGATTTCTTCATGCTCTTCTACTAAGAATGTCCACAATACCTTATTAGTAGGTCTACCTTTGTATCTTTCTAATTTGATGTTTGTTGCCACCACCAAATGAGAATAGTGTATAATCTTCTTTTTTGATTGGTAGTCTTCATAAGTTGGTAAGCCATTCCTTCTTGTTTAGTATATGCGTAGCCATGTGCCAACTGCCACAAAATACCCAACTGGATACTAAAAACCATCATCATCTACTTGATCACATATCAACTTTTTCTTAGGTTCTACACATCTAGCTAGCCAATACTCAACCTGCTCATCATTATCCTTAGGTGCAGCAACAAAATACACATGTCCTAGAAAACATATTTAAGTACATGTAGAAATAAAACTTGTTAGAATTTATAATTCAAATATGTAATCATGAATTATATGACAATACACAAAAATATATAATTTAAAGTTATAAACAAGAAATTGAATTAAATTACCAGGATGTATGAGGTATAAAACACGATCATAATCTTCTAATGCAAATGCATGATTTGGGTCTTCATTTCTTCTAACATCTTTATATTGTGTCTCACTAGGTGTTAAAGATTTTTGTTTCCATTCTTTGACCCATATCGTATTCTCGCATTCTTCCCATTCACCTGCAACACAAAATTGACAAAAACATGCAAGCTCTCTAGTCCATATAGTCCAAGTGTTACAATTAGAACTCTTAAATGAATGCCATCTAGTTGACCCATGGATTGTATCACAATCATATCTTGGAAGGATATTCTCCTCTTTACCTAGCTAGAAGAAATGTCTAATTGTAGAGTTCTGACTTGATCTTGTGGATAAATTTGTACTACACCAATCCATAATTGCACTTGCATTTTTAAATTTAGCCTTTTCCTTGAATTTGAGTTTCTCTCTGCAAAGGGCTCTCTTAACACATGCACTGACACCATCATGTTCTCCTTTCTCCTGTCTACCCTCAAAAAAACTCCACATGTGTTCGATATTAGTTTTCTTATGAATCCTACTCAACCAATAAAACATTCTAGCATTCTTGAATTGCCCTGTGCAATTATCAAACCATATTAGATGTTGTGTCGTCTGAATTTCTCTCTCCCTCAAATTCTAAAAAAAGGTCTTGAAGCAATACTGGACAAACTCAGATGAGTGTAATTTATTATAGAAATGGTACTCTCTCAAAATTTTGCAATCCTCTTCTGTACTATGTGGTGCATGCCTATAGACAATATGGACAAAAATCGATACTTGCACTGAATTGTAGTATTGTGATTGGACCTCATCTTGTGGTGCAAGCATGTAGTTCTCTGTAAGTCAAAAACTTAAAGTATACTACCAATAGGAAATGTATGCTTACATATTCGAAAGTAACCATCGAGCCATCTAGCATTTTGAGTGTGTTTAACATATTTAGGTACGATGTTACTCTTAAATTCATTCATAAATGCATGAACACTAACTTTTTCAGTTATTAGATCACATCATTTTCCAACCTTTCCATACTTCAGTGGATAATCAACAGTTTTAAGTCTTTTAACATCAACTAATTGTTGTCCAAAATCATTTGAAAGATTTTCATGCAAACATTCATCCAATAATGCAAGATTGCCACATATATCACATACACGTGAAACAAATGCATTGAAAATTTTTTTTTGCTCATTTAGTGGGTTGCAAAATAAACTTGATATAAACTCCTTTATAGTTTCAGGTGGTATATTTATACCACATTCTTGGAACATTCCATTACTATGCATGGTAACATGTATATATCGAAATACATTATAATGGTAGCGAAATTGAACATGAGTTTTGCAACAACATGTGACTCTTTCCTTGTTAAGTCAAACATTCCAAGGTTTACACTTTTCGAAAGACCTTTGACAAATGCTAATAGTCAACACCTTATCATCCAAATTTCTTGTATACAATTCAGTTTGAGTCATGTCCAATAGGTATTTTGGATGTGGATCACAAATTTTTGACCCAACTCTTAATTTAAGAACATCTCTAACATTAGGTGATACTCTCGTATTATCGCGCCATAATTTTTCGATCAAATTTTTGAATTCACCAGTAAGTTTCATATCAGACCTTGGTAGTCTACCACTAAAAGTCCACAATTTGTTTGCCGGATCACTTTCAAAATTAACTCTTCTTTTTACAGCTCTTGACAAAGTTTTACAATGAATATTAAGATATCCACTTATGTTACTCATCAATATTTTATTAGAAGTTGTTTGGCTTACTAAAGCTATTGTTATTGCCTGTCGTGCCACATTTTTATCTTTAGAATGACTTTTCTTTCCAATTGTATCAAAGGCACTAGCAACAGCTGATACAACTTGTTTTAAAGACTCGTCCTTCTTCTTGGGTTTGACATAAAAGCCTAACTTCTTCATCACTTTTAGCATTTTAGTTATTTTAATTAGTTGTACCATTAATTGACATTGAAACCCAAATTTCTTATTATAAAAAAAATGTCTAAACAATCTATTTGCATGTGTTCTAATCTATCTCCATTAAACCAAGCCAGGAAGGTTGTCTAGTACATCACTTTTAATTTCAAAATTTTCATTCGTTTGATTATCATTCAAACATGTTTCATTTTCAATTGGTGTTTCCATGTCTACATACACATTATTTGTTTTAGTTGTAGGTGGAATTTCAATTTCATTTGGAGTTTCAAATTTGGTTTCAATTTCAGTTTCAAGTTGAGATCTCATTTCATTTAGGATTTCAATCTGGCTTTCAATTTCAGTTTCAAGTTGAGTTCTAATTTCATTTGTGGTTTGATTTTCAATTGGAATTTCATTTAATAAGTAACCCTCTTCTACTAAATCACCAATTTCTTCATGAGAAAAAACATAGGGCTGTGAACACATACATGTATCCAATAATGGTTTAGAAGATGCACCTGAATTAAATGGTTCTATTGTGTTTCCTTCGTCAGCATTTATGGTCTCATTAATGTTTTCCTCTTCTGAAATGATTGTGGAACTTGAAGCTCCTTGTCTCATTCTTGATCTTCTCTCTCGTTGACGCATTGCCTCCTTCTCCCTATTTCTTGTAATCTCCTCAGTTGTCAAAACCTTCCTTTGCCTCTTCCTGCATTGATTTGATCCCATGGCTACACTGAATTTTGAATTTGAATCGATCTCCTTACCAAATCGTCAATAAGACAAAAAAAGAGAATGATTAATCAAAACATTCTCTTTGCAGATCGTACCTGTAAGACAATGATTGAAAAATCATTCAATCACTGGGATTTGTGCTTGTGGGCCAAATTCTAGCCCAATAGATCTTTTCAGAAACAAGCACCTGTTATTTAATGAAACGGGTGCCCATTTTTATAATCGCGCCTATTTTGCTTTCAACGATATAAAGCGAAATGGGCGCCCATTTTTTGAATTTAAAAAATGGGCTCCTGTTTGTTAAAATTAGGGGCAGGAAACAACCCTTAGCATTTTTTTTTGCTTTGGGATAGGCTTGGTCCTATGTTTGGACCTCCAAAAAAATGACTAAGCTAAAAGGACATCAAATTTCTACATTGGCCTAATTTTTTGAGGGCCTTTCTGATTGAATTTTTTGACGAAACGAAAACCAATTAGAGTTTTCAACGTCGTGATTTCAGAAATGTAAATTTTATAGTGATAAAATTAGTTTTACTATTTTTTTATTATTTATTAATCAAAAGTGGAACCTAAACCTAAAATACAAAGGTTCACTAAAACTTTAATAACTTTTTTGTTTTTAGGATTTTAGAAAAATAAATTATATGACATCAATCTACATACAATTCTTTTGAATATTAAATTTTTTTTGAAAAATATGAAATTTTCATCAAATTATGGTGTTCGTACACCCTATGTTTTGAAAATATACTTTATTGTCAGTTAAAAATTAATTAAAAAAATATATTCAATAAAAAAATAAGAAAAAATATTCTCATCAATATTTGGTGTCTTAGGTATCATTTCCTAGAAGGATTTGCAAAAATTCATTTATTTGCATCAAAAAAGGGTGGTTGTACACATGTGTGGTATGGTCCTGAAATAGGCATTTTGAAATGCTGGTTTTTAAACATGCCTATGAAAAGGGATTTCTAGCATGTGGGTATTAAAATAAATTACATATTTGAAAAGTAGACTTTGAGCACTACATTTTCTAGTACTGAAGTTTTTTGAGATTAAATCTCTAAGTGTGTCAAATTTTGACATCAATCGACAAAAAATTTGAAAAACAGAGAAAACACTTCCACTTTTTGTCCAAAAGTGGGACTCAACTTCTTGTAGCCACCCAAAAAATACCTACACCTGCCAAAGGACAAGAGTGAAGAGAAAGGGCAACAACAATGGAATTGAGCGAGCTCCCCAAACTAGCACCAAGGGTTTTGAAATGACTCCCATAACTATCAAGAAGAGAACAATATAGACCCTCAAAGAACAAGACCCTATCTCATCAATAAAGAAAAACTCCTTAGCCAAACAAAAAGCCCTTACCAGAAAAGGGAAAGCAATGTGAAAATCCAAAAGAACGAGCAAACCAAAGAAAACCTCCCAAGAACCCAAGCAACCAACCACAAAATAGAAGAGCTCCACCCCAGCAGAAAAGCTCCTCTCCACCTCCATAGAAGAGGAACCCACCAAAAAAGGAGCAGAGGAGGAAGAAAATACCAAATAGAGAAGTCATACCTGAACCTTCCCCGCATCCAAGCAACTAAAGATAAGATCAGCCTCCCAAGTATGAATTCCAACCTCTTTCCCATGACATGTCACCATCTCCATAGAGAATACCACCACCTCAATAGGATATGCAAAAGAGGAACAAAACAACAAAAGGAGCCAAACCCTATCCAAGGACATAAGAATAATCCCCATCTTTGAAGGAGAAGGCTCCCCCTCCATAAGAGTCACACAAAGAAGGAAGAAGGGAAGAGCAACAACAAACCACAAAGGAGATTCAAGAAAAAAAAGTGCACCAACAAAACTGAGCACAACCACAAAAAGAACAAGACCCCAAAACCAAAAACAGGGAGAACAGGTAGCTAGATTATGCCCTTAAAAATTTGCAACAATAATATGACCAACATAGAAAAAAAGGGACCACAACAAAAAAAAACACACAAAAAGGCAAAAGACACATAAAACACCAAAAAGGAACCACCCAAGAGAAACCCATCAAGGATAAACCAAGGCCAAACACACAAAGTCATGACTGAGCTAAAGGAGAAGGGCAGAGACAACTCAAGACAATACACACCAAGACAGAACAAAAGGGCACAAGAGAAAAGTAGGCCAAACACAAGCCACAATGCAACTACCCAAGAAAAGCCTAGCTACAACACCCTTGACAAAAAAATGAGAATGAACCAACCCAAATGCAAAAAAATAGACTACAAAGAGGAAAAAATAAAGCATGAGAAAAAGGGACAAAGCCCACCCACACCCATCAACATCATTTGTGTCGGTAACATCATCCTCTTCACTTGCAACTACACTCCCTACACCTCCAAAGCTTGAAACCCTAGCACCCACTCGAATGCTCCTACTCCTATTTCTCATTGCTTTTACAAAATTTTGTTATATTATATATTTTGTCAAAAGAAATTAGAGTATCAAAAAAATTGTTGATTACTAGTGGAATGATAACTTAGATCCTATATGCCTCTACAAGACTTAAAATTTTTTTTTAATGGTTTTGATGCTTTTGTTAAAATCCTTTTAAGGATGTGACTAATCTCGCTCCAAAATGGTTGACTAACTTTCTTGCTATAAACATAGACGAAAAATGAAAAACGTAACTAATTCTGCCGAACACAACCGAGATCTATAATTTTTGACTTACCCTCACATTTTTTTTTGAACCAGACTAACTACCACTTATTTCTAAAGTGATGTTAATATAATTGATGTTTCCATGTTCTTGTTTGTAAAGTGATGTTAAACTATTCCTTATATTACTATGGTTGATTCCTCTTTCACTATACAACTCCTTTTTATGATGCATCATGCCCAATCGATTCCTGTATTACTGAAATGAAAGGCCGTGGAATTTGCTATAGTTTTTGTCCCCCAAAAGTGTAATGTTTGATTGCCACTAACTTAGTGGCGATATGATGATAATAGACTTCTAGCATGCGAGGCATCCATCTTTTCTAAGAACGTGGATACGATGATGTTTTTCACACAGGTTTTTGAGTTGGTTTCCACCAAAAAAATAGAAATTGTATGCCCACTGAAAGGTGGTGTTATATCAGTTTTTGACTTTTTCGAATTGGCGTTTACAGGAGCTCAAAGACTTATCTTGGGCTCTATGTCCACTTGATTAGTTTGTTGTAGACTTTAAAATTTTCTCTAGAAGTATGATGATTGATTGACAATCATCTATGTTGATAATAGACATCTTGTCTAAGCATGCCATGCAGGCAAGTTTTTTAAGCCTGTGGATACAGATGTCGATTTTTATATAGGAAAAAGGAATAAGATAACAAGGATGTAGTTTACAAAGCCTATAATTATTTCATTAATCATGGTATTATTTCATGATGGGATAGGAGTTTTTCTATCTGAGAAGTGGAAATGGTTCCTCCACAAATTTGAAAGCTTAATCTTTAATTTCTTATTATGACTAGAAGCATTCATATTGTCAAAAAAAAGTAATTCTTTTTTTTTTTTTGATCCATAATTGGTCGAAGCTTGAATTCCACTTCAGATGTTCCTATTGGGAATTGAACTTGGGATGTCTCTATTGGGAATTGAACTTGGGTCTCCACAGTGAGAACCCCTATGTTTTAACCAATTAAGCTCAACCCCTTGGACAAAAAAAAATAAATTAAAAAAAATAAATAATGAAAATAAATAAAAAGTAAAAAATAAAATCTTATAGTTGGTTATGTTTATATTTTATTATGTTGGCTTTCTTTTTAGTTCTTGTCAAGATATCAGAGTACTATTACATTCATTTAATTTAATTTTTAATTAGTTTAACCAATTAAAACTTTTGATTTTATTTTTATAATTTATATTTAAATTTTATTTGATATAATTAATTTCTTTCAGTTTTATCTATTTCTATTGGTTTGAACAAGTGAAAAAATTAATTTTTCTAAAAAATATTACCAAATTTTATGACCGGATTGCTCTATTTAGTATAAATGCTCTACAAATACAATGGGCAATATTTTGCATCCTAAAACAAATGCAACAATACAACACAAAACAAGTGCCACATAGTGGTGAGTACTTGCCTCTTGATTTGTAGTTGAAATAGTAATTTTTGTTATAGTTATTGAAGTTTTTTATTAATTATATAACTAATATAGTGTTGGACTATGATAAATTACAATTTTTTTGGTAGATAACCTTCTTGCTATGCGAGGATCAAATATTTGGTTGTTCAATGTCATTTTGTTAGGGAGTAGGTATATATTAGTGATTATTTTACAAATCGTAGAAGTCCTATAGTGTTTATATGGTGCAAGCACCCAATAGTTTTACTATTAGATGCATGAGTTGTATTTTTTATGTCTATTATAAACTCTATCATAGTATATGCAAAGTTTGAGCCACTTTAGATGATTGTTATGTGACATGAGGGCTTCCCTTAGTGCAACATTAATGTGACTATAATTATAAAATATTTGGTGAATAGCACATTAACAACTAAATTTGAATTGTGCTATGTGGAAGTTGTACACTATAGTGTATAGATGAAGACTTTATGATCTTTGGTGTCCTAATTCCATATACTAATTAACATTTCAGCAAATGCAACAACAAAGTGACTTATATTTGTTTATATATATATATTTATATATTTGACTATTAATAATTTAATTCCTACAGGAATCTAACTGAAACTAATAATTGAAACTAATTCTTCATAAGTCTACTGCAGAGATATGATACCAAGTAATGGTAGGAGGGACAATCAAACTAAAGCATTTGATCCTCTTCCTCTTAGACAAATTGTGAAGTAAGGGAACCTTGATTATAGGATCATTGGTTCAATGGGTGAAAAGACTTGAACGGGAGCACAAAATACCCTATTTCATTTGTTGTTTAGGTCTACAGTAAAAATACTCTTACGAGCTTGGTCAAGAGAAAAGAGGAAGTTAAAGATTATGTTACATCTAACCCTTGGTATTTATAATTAACAAGTTGTTTGGTGTTAATTAAAAATTTAATTATATTACTAATTTATTTGTAATTGAATAATTAGCAATTATGGTTATAGCTTTTTTTTTTTGTGTTTTTTAATTCTTGTTTACCATGCTGCAATAGATGAAATGCAATGATAATTTTTTAAAGTACTTGATAAAACTTTTGACAAATAGGTTTCAATTTTAGATAGATAGTATTATTGTTTCACAAAGAGTTAAATCATGAGGCGTGAAATTTGTAACTATTTTTTCATAGTTAATAGTATTAAATCATTATTATTATTTTTTTAAAGAAGTTGAATTAAGTTTTTAATTATTATTAATAACTATTTTTTCATAGTTAACATTATTAAATCATTATTATTATTTTTTAAAAGAAGTTGAATTAAGTTTTTAATTATTATTAATATGATGTTTAATAATATTGTTTTTTTAAATTTTTTACTCTTGTTTACCATGTTACAATAGATGAAATGCAATGATAATTTTTAAGCTGAGAGGCTTCTACAGCAAATTTATGCGTCAACATTTGGGGGTTTTCAATAATTTTTATGGTCATTTGGTTTTCAATTATTTAAGGCTTAAAATAATAATTAATTAATATAGAATGTAAAATAATTGATAGATTAATAGATTTGGTTTTCAAAACAGTTACGAGATAGTTTCACTCCATTCAATAATTAAAACTTGGAAAAATGGTAATGCACCATTCTTCGAATTGCAAGAAAAAGTAATTTCCAAATAGAGAAGCGATCAATTGTGTAGTGAGATAGAGGTATTTGATATTGTTTTACAGATTTCATACTATTTTCATATTGTAGGTTTGTTGAAACAATTTAATATATATATATATTTTGTTTCCAGGTTTGTTGAAATTGCAGTTTGAAGGTTTTTCAACTTAGAATTTCAAAGGATCTCATTGTACAGGCAAGAAGGATACTGGATCTTTACATCTACTTGATACTGGAGCTTTACATCTACCTGTAGAATCCTCTGCAATTTAGTTTTTTGATTTATGTGATTGAGAATATGTTGTATATGAACACAATATATATATGTGGGCAATATAGATTTCTTTGGAAGATTATGTTGTTTTTACAAAGGATAACAAGCTATAATCTTTGGAAAAGAAAAAAATCATCGATCATTTCAAACTCTGTGTGGAGATTTCATTGAGAGGAAGGAAATTCTCTGTTTTAGGTATATTTAAGTTGACATTAGAAGGTTGGTTTATGGTATAAAGATTTGATTAGAAGGTTTTAGTTATAATGAGTAGTTTTAAACAAGGTTAATCTACTTAAGAATGATAAAAAGAAAAAGTAAGAAATTAAAAAATGAAAAATGGATATCTTATTTTCAATGCGTCATTTTAATTAATAATGTTTTGCAATGATATGCAGTGCAATGCATTGTGAATCCAAATTAACCACCTATTTAATATGAAAGTATATTTTTATGTTATTATTGTATGAATAACTAATACAAATTTGTTGGTAGAGGAGGGTTGATCTGGATTGGGGTTGCAGAGGGATTATTTAGCATTTATAATTATTCTTCTCGTGATTGTGAGTGACTGGTATATGAATTATAGATTTGTGCATTTTCCTATTGTAATCATCACTTTCAAAATATTTAAGGTTTTAATATAATGTTTGGTTTTGTTGTATTTAATTTAGGGTTTTGCATTTTATATTTTTGTATATGTTGCAGTAGTGAGTATTGAGATTTGCAATGAGGAGATCAATGCATTGGAGAAGGAATGCAAGATGCCAGTGAGAGTTGTAAATCTATTTTACAACATGCAAAAAGAAAAGGTAGAATAAAAATGTTTAAAAATGTTTCTTATATGTCTAAATTAATTTCTTTTAACTCTTACTGTCATGGTTAGGGTTAGAATAAAGGTTATGAGTAAGATAATTTTAATAATAAGAAACTTTTAACTATTTTAAAATTTCTATATTTTAATTATAATAAATTTTGAAGCTATTTTAAAATTTATTTATTTCATTAGAACAAAGTTTCACGGTAATTGTTTCATAAAAAAATTCAAATAAGGAAAAACAATATTCATAAGAAAAGTACATAATATTAAAGACTTTTGTAATATTTTATAAAAAATGACAATAAGTGTTATGAATGCATTATCCTACAATAGTTACCTATTTATAGCCTTAAGTTAAGACTAAACTTTAATTAACTATAACCTTAACCCCTAAACCTAATCTCTCTAATTAAATGAAAACCCTAACCTAATCTTAAAGTTAACTCTAATCATATAGTTTTTAAAATTTTCAAATTATATCATAAAAGTTTAAACCCTTAATTAATTTTTTGGATTGATTACCATTAGGGTTTGATAAAGATTCAAAAGCATACTCTAATCATATAAATTTATATAAGTTTTAGTTTTAAATTTACTCTAAAACTAATTGTTGATTCATTTAAATAGAAATATCAAATTACTATTGATGATACTCATTTATTCTTAATCTAATATATTTATTAATAAAGTATATTTTGATACAACCTTTGTTAATTTTATTATTATTCAAATAATTTTTAAATGTTTTATTGATGTTTCAAATTATTTTATAAAGGTTAAACCCTTAATTAAGTATTTGATTTTATTAACATTAGGGTTTGATAAGAATTCAACTAAGATTTTGCCTTAATTAACTATTAGGGTTAGGGCTAGAATAAAGGTTATGTGTAAGACAATTTTAATTATAAGAAACTTTAAATTATTTTAAAATGTCTATATTTTAAATTTATAGTAAAAATATCATTTCAATTAAAAGTGAGTTTAAGCTATTTTAAAATGTCTTTATGTCATTAGAACAAAGTTTCAACGTAATTATTTCATAAAAATATTAAAATAAGGAAACAAAATATTCATAAGAAAAGTACATAATAATAACGATTCTTTTAATATTTTATAAAAAATTATTATAAGTGTTATGGATACATTATCCTACAATAGTTACCTATTATCTTACCTTCAAACTAAACTCTAATTAACTATAACCTTAACCCCTAAACCAAATCTCTTTAATTGAATGTCAACCCTAACCTAACCTTAAAGTTAACTCTAACAATATAATTTTAAAATTTTTAAAATTATATCATAAAGGTTAAACACTTAATTAATATTTTGGTTTGAGTACCATTAGGATTTGATAAACATTAAAAGCATACTCTAATCATTGAAAGTTATCTAAGTTTTAGTTTTAAATTTATTCTAAAACTAATTTTTGATTTATTTAATATCATTAAAAAAATACAAACCCTAACTATAATGAAAACCTTAACATAATAAAACCCTCACCTTGACAATATCTCTAATCTAGATCTGATTGAACTCTAAACCATAACTTGACCCTAAACTTAAATATAACCCTAACTTCACCTTTACTACAATCCTAACCCTAACCCTTAACAGTAACACTTAATCTATGATACAAACCCTAACCCTTGAGATAATCCTAAACATAAGCCTAATCCTAAGCCTAACCATAATCTTAACCCTATCCCTAACCTTAATCCTAACCATTAGCCTAGCCCTAACAATGATGTAAACCCTAACTACAATCCTAACCCTAACCCTTAAAATCGTAACTCTAACCCTCTAATATAAACCTTAAACCCTTAACCCCAATGCTAATGTTGTGATATAAACCCTAACCCTAAACACAAAACTAACCATAATCATAAATCCTAATCATAACCCTAATCATAATCCCATGATATAAAGCCTAACCCTAGAAATAATCATAACAATAACACTAAATAGTAATCTTAATAACAATTATATACCTAACCCTAACCTTAACCCTAAATCCAAAACCTAACCATTAATCTAACCCTAACGATGATGTAAAGCCGTACTGCAATCCTAATCCTAACCATTAACCTAACCCTAAAAGTGATGCAAACCATAAAAATAAATCCAAACTATAACCATAACAATAAATATAAACCCTAAACCTACACACAATCCTAAATGTAACCCTAAATCCTAAGCCTAACCATAATCTTAACCCTTTCCCTAACCTTAATCCTAACCATGATATAAATCTAAACCCTAACCATTAGCCTAACCTTAGCAATGATGTAAACCCTAACTATAATCCTAACCCTAACCCTTAACCCTAACTCTAACCTTCTAATATAAACCCTAACCCTAACATTGTGATATAAACTATACCCCTCAACATAAAATTAACCATAATCATAAATCCTAATCCTAACCCTGATCGTAATCCCATGATATAAACCCTAACCCTAGAAATAATCATAATAGTAACATTAAATCCTGACCCTAACAATAATCGTAACACTAACCGTAACTATAACCTTAAACCCTAAATCCAAAACCTAACCATTAACCTAACCCTAACAATGATGTAAACCCTTACTACAACCCTAACCCTAACCATTAACCTAACCCTAAAAGTGATGCAAACCATAACCATTAGCCAAACCCTAACCCTAGCCATGTTGTAAATCCAAACTGTACCCATTAACACCACCCTAACAATGATATAAACCATAAACATAATCCTAATCCTAACCATAACCCTATGATATAAACCCTAACATTGCACATAATCCTAAACATAACCCTAAATCCTAAGAATAACCATAATCTTAACCCTATCCCTAACCTTAACCCTAACCATTAGCCTAACCCTAACAATGATGTAAACCCTAACTAAAATCCTAACCCTAACCCTTAAACTATAACTCTAAGCCTCTAATATAAACCTTAAACCCTTAACCCTAATGCTAATGCTGTGATGTAAACCCTAACCCTAAACACAAAACTAACCATAATCGTAAATCCTAATCCTAACCCTAATCATAATCCCATCATATAAAGCCTAACCCTAGAAATAATCATAACAATAACACTAAATACTAATCTTAACAATAATTATATACCTTACCCTAACCTTAACCCTAAATCCAAAACCTAACCATTAACCTTACCCTAATGATGATGTAAATCCGTACTGCAATCCTAATCCTAACCATTAACCTAACCCTAAAACTGATGCAAACCATAAATATAAATCCAAACTATAACCATAACAATAAATATAAACCCTAACGCTAGACATAATCCTAAATGTAACCCTAAATCCTAAGCCTAACACTTAATAGTAGTAACACAAAAAGATAACCTCAAGTGTCCTATCCATTTCCTCTGAAATAGTAGTAACACAAAAAGATAACAACTCTTGAATTTTAATATGCTTGTCCTCTTCCATTGCTGACAGTCTTCTAGCATCTAACATATTATACAATTCTATCAGTATTTGGTTTTCAATTTCTATCAAAGATTTCTTATAAATGTCCAAATATAATAGAACTACCTGCTCTAATTCTCTTTGTTCAATATCCTATAGATGTTCATAATAAAACTGTACATTCTTTAACATACCATCCTTAGTAATCTCATTAACTAACTCTGCACAAGTTTTTAGTGGAATGATAGATACATTACCGGATTCAATTTCCAAGTCAATATCTCCCTTCTTATTTCTTCTACTAGTACCGGATGAGGCTGAAGGTGTTACTTTTGGTGCTTTCTTCTGTGTCAGTAACTTGATAGTAACTTTTCTATCTGGTTTCTTTTTAGCCTCTATCTTGGTTTCTTTTGCTTTCTTCCTTATAACCCTTTTGAATGCTAGGGGTGTGTCATCCTCAGATGTAGACTCTATTGCAATAGGCTCGATGTGTACTTCTGGTTCTTTTCTCTTCTATCCTGTCTTTCTCTGGGACAACACCAATCAATTCTTTGATGTCCTATGAAACTTCTTCTACAAACTTACTTGCTTTTCCTTTCTGCTTCTCTCTTTTCTTTCGGTTGAGCTCTATTTCAACCTCATGTGTCTTCTTCTTGAAGTACCACAGGGCTTCTCTCCTTCATCAATAGGTGCATCAATCAACATTTTTGCATAAGCATCTAAAATCTGTCCATCAACTTCATAGCCCATTTCCTCAATCCAAATCTTCTAGGGTTTGACTGCTTCCATAAGTGTTTCATCTTTCTTCACCATGAAGCATATGTCAGTTGATAATTTCTCAACAATATTCTTAGGAACCCTTTCTCTAGATTTCATAGCCTTCTAGAATGCCTTAAAATATTCTCATACTTTGTCATCTTTTTTACTACCCAATGTACCAATTGGCTATTTTAATTGCCTACCTACCAGGACATCAATGTCTTTTCCCAAAACTGGGAGTCTCATTGACGGAAAATAGCATTAAATAGACAATCAAATTTCCATAGCAGAAAGCTCCTCTCTTTTCTCCTTTAATCTTACCAATGTTTATCAATAGTTCATCTAACATCCAACCACATAGATCCAAATTCTCATTTTCTCTCACCATTTAATAAGCTGTGAAAATGTAGGAGCTAGAAACAGAATTCATTCGATTTGACTGTTACCTTATACTCGATGATCATGCTACCGAATCTGATTTCTGTGAGAGTAATAGTGCTTATTCTCTTGGATTGCCTTTTTGATGTTGCACCAGTGATTTTATTTACATAATCATTAGAAACCTTCTTATCTAAACGCTGCCCAGCTTGTAGTAAAACGGTGAGTGCCTTGATGGCTTCCTTGGTGATTTTGTATGGTCTATCCAACCAGATAAACTCTCAATGTACTCTGCTCAAAACATACCTAATTATTTCATCTTTGAATTCTGGAATGTCCAAAATACCGATAAACCCTAAGTCTTCAATGTGCTTGTATTTCAATTTGATCTTTCTAGAATCTTCCATTAGCTCGCTCATGTACACGCCCTTTATATCAGATATCCCCAAATCCTCAATGTGATAGTGTATATATGCCTTAATATCTTTGACATACAAAACTCCTTCCGGAACACACGAAAATGCTCCAACTGAGTCATCCAGGGTAGCAACAAGCAAATATTGCCTGAAAGTTGGCTTGGGATGGTCCTTGACCTCAACAATAGTTGGGTTTTCAACAAAGATAGGAATAGATGATGATCCCACTTCCATGATTAATGAAAAATACTTGTGAATTGCTTCCGGTGAAAAGCCCTAAAGACTTCTTCCAATCATCGGTGAAATCACTCTAGAAGATATCTGATCATAGTGAATCACCCTTAATCACTCTTAATCTCTTTAAATGCAAGGTGATCAAGAATGAAGTGGATTCAACCTTTTAACCTTCAAGAAAAACCCTAATCCATCATTGACATCAATGTCTTCTGGTGAAAGATACCAGATCTTTGTTAAACATCTCTATGTCAGATAAGAATCTTCAATGTTTGGAACATCTTCCAAAACCTCTTCCTGGGGTATATTCAACATATTCATGAATTTTTCCTACCCCTAAGGCATCTGCCTCAGTTACCGATTGAGCTATCTGTCAGTGCAGGAGTAACCTCCTCTGCCGGATAAGTAACCAGTGCATTACGATCCGTAGATTGATCTTCAGTCTTCCTAACCCATCTCTGGGTATGATCTTGCTGGATTTCATTAAACTTCTCTTTTCCTTTCTCATTTGATCCTTCATTGCTAACTAGTAGATTTCTGCTTCTACACAATTTAGCAATATGTCCAACCTCATTAAATGCATAACATGTAACATTGTTCCTTTGAATTGCTTTGCTAAAACTAGTGTAGGTTCTTGACCTACACTGATTAGCCATATGTCCAAATTTTCCACATGCATAGCATTTAACATTCATTCTACAATCTTTTGTCTTATGACCATAGTTATTACATTTAGAACATTTACCAGGAGTAGAATTAGGGTTTTGATTTTCTCTGTTTCTACATTGCCTAGCCATGTGACCAAATCTATAAGCATTGAACTACCTTACCAGTGCCTTATGGTTTTGGTCTTCATGAGTAGTATCAGAACTCTATCCTTTTTCAAATCCAAGTCCAGTAGAATCTCCATTCTGCCTTTGTCTCTTTAATAACTCATCTAGTTGTGCTGAACTAATCTTGAATTTTTCTTTATACTCACTTGCAGTGGTTAGATCATCTCTCAGAATTATCATTTGTCTCTCAAGCTCTTGTCCATTGCTCTAGGATTGTACTAAATCAGTTCTCAGCATATCAATCTCATGAACCAACCTACCACAGTTTTCAAATTTTTTCTTCAAAGATACAGCAAGATTTTTCTCCTTTTTCTTTTGGTCCTCAATCTCTTTAGACATTCTCATGGTTATAGCTTTCATTTCATTTTTCATGACCATGTTCTCTTGACTGAGCCTCTAACATTGTTCCTTAAGTGCATCTTTCTCTTCATCATCCTTATTTTGCAAAACTTCCTTCCTCCTAGCTTGAATAGATGAAAGCCTCTCTTGTAAGACAAGAATGAATTCCTTAGCAGAATTCAATTCATCTTGGAGCTTTAAGTTCTTCATCCTTTCAGCATCATAATCTTCAAGCACCATCTCAAGTTGTTTTTCCAAACCCATATCCATGGATTTCGGATTCCGGATCTCCCTCAAGCTGTTAAACTTCCTCTAAGGCACAAAGCTTTGATACCAATTGTTGGAATCCAACAACACTAAGAGGGGGGTGGGGGTGAATTAGTGTTCTATCGGTATGATCAATTTTAACTTATTAAAATATGCATAGACAATCGGTATATCGGTACATATAGAATTGAAAGAAGTAAAGAAACCAATAAGACAATCACATAAATGAATACCATAACACACAAAATTATAGGTGGAAAACCTCAAAGACAAAAAACCACGGTAGGATTTGTGAGGTCCACAATATCAATCCACTGGCCATATGAAGACATATTACAAAATATAGGGGCACTTGCAGGAAGGCTTAGAGCCTAGAGCACACTTCTCAATCACAAAAAGGAGGCTCAATGACTACATATAAATCTAGACTACAATCTGGACAAATGAGTGAACTACTAAGATAGCATCTTCTATGCCAAAATACAATTTCGGTTAAGCTCTGTCTATTTCGGTCTGAAACCCTAAACTCTTTACTGGAATAACCCTTTACAAAATTATCCTCTCATACATAATTTCTTTGATATATTTCGCATCTTCTATCTATTCATATTTGCATCCCTTACATATTCTATATTATTACATATTATAATGATCTAATTCAACTGACCTATATACCCTATACAATTTATCATGCCTTATGTCGGCTTACAAAGATAATTACTATATCAATATACATGTCGGCTAGTTAACATAAATACATGAATATCAAAATTAATTACCGACGCCAGATCTAGAAGATGTCAGCCTCCAATATCGATAACCTTATTCTAAATAATGTTGGCCTGCATTGCAGGTAACCAAAGAAATTCATACACCTTGCCGGTGGTGGTGTCAGTGCCAGTGTAGAGTCTATGAAGTGCCTTCCGATACACAACTGAACCAAAATATGAAGCCAGAATAAGATGCCATGTTGCCATCAATGACAACATATTTAAACCAACCAATAGAGTGTCAATTTCCAACATCTTCCCAATGGTTTTTGATTCTCATGGATACACATAACTATTGGAGGTTGGCCTAATCAATAATTTAGCTAGGGAGCGAGCTATATAAAAAAATCCAATCAATTCATTTTGACATATCATACATACCCCATTATTTGTGCATCTATGAAGCATTCATCTTCAAGCATTTTTAGAGATTTAAAGTTAGATATTCTGTTGGAATCAAGCAACACTAAGAGGGGGGCCTGAATCAGTGTTGTACTGGTAAATAAACTTTCAAACTTTCAAACCACCAGAAGAAAAAGAAAGAAAGTAAAATGCAGAAACACAAAATAATCAACCACAAAATCGTAACACCAAGATTTTTACGTGGAAACTCGGAAAGGTGAAAGCACGGTAGGATTGGAACCCACAATATTCATATACTGTGATTAGGAGTACACAAATATTACATAAACGGAATGAACTTGCATTTTGGCACACTACCTAGAACCAAAGGTTCAATTACAAAATGGAAGTCTCACTGACTTATAGATCATTTACAAAGATAACTACAATTATTGAACTCCAAAATAGCATCAAACTATGCTTGGATGAGTTTTGGTTAAGTGAAAAAAGTCTGATTGTAACACCTTTGCAACTCTGCCCTGTTCTGCTTCTTAGACAACTACTCGATCAAGAATGCACACATGAAACTTTGCCAAATAGGTTTCTTGATCACTAATCTCTCATATCATGCTCCAAAAATATCTTTGACATAAATCATATATATCCACAATCACAAAATAAAACATTCATCAAGTTGGCCATCCATATTATGCAATATAACATGTAACCAAGTGTCGGCTTAGACAAGATCTCAAAAACATATGCAGATCAACCAAATGATGTCAAAATGATTTCTACATGTTGGCCCTATCATCCCATGCATGAATCTATCCACAAAAATTGCCACAAAGATTCTGGACCAAAAGTGCTTTGCTTATCCTGAAATACGGGTGATAGATTACTGGAGCACTCTCTCTACCGGTTACCAAAATCCATAACTACCGAATAGGATTTCCATGAAGATATGCCATCAATGACAATCCTAATCCATTATACATTCATTAGTATCCACCGAATGAGTGTCAACTGCCAACAATACCCCCCTTTGGCATTGATGGC
This sequence comes from Cryptomeria japonica, assembly GCF_030272615.1. Classification (NCBI taxonomy): domain Eukaryota; kingdom Viridiplantae; phylum Streptophyta; class Pinopsida; order Cupressales; family Cupressaceae; genus Cryptomeria; species Cryptomeria japonica. The sequence goes on along the minus strand of NC_081411.1, from coordinate 221,738,265 downwards.
AACACTCGTGAAAAATGACCAAGTGTTGAACCCTGTATATTAGATCAAAATTTCTAAGGCTCCTCCTTGGACCAAAAACTCAAAAACCAATATCAACCCAAAAACTTGTATCCTTCTCTGTACATTTTTCACTCTACTCTCCCCCTTTGAAAACAATGCCAAAGTTGGGGTGTTGCTCAAAAACTTATATACAAGTGTATGTGCTAGATATTCTATACATACTTCAGGATATCTACAAAAAGAGTTCAAAAATTGTAAGTGGGTATCCCACCCATTCTTCAAGTTGTCTAAAACTGTAATGAAAGCACTGAAAACAAAGGCATATATCTCCACATCTTTCAATTCAATCAAAACTAGTGGTGCCATTGTCTTCATGCAATCTACTTTGTTGCTCAACATAGTGTCCATCTGGGGGGCAATGAGGTTCTGGAGTTCACCAACGCACCTTTGTATTCCATTCTTTTATGAATTTAGGCATGACATTTGATCAATTAGAGCCATCACCTGACCTTCTATACTACTGGTAAGGGATGCATTGGAATCAATTGACTGAGATATATTATCAAGCTTGCCTTGGCAAACACTGATCTGCTTATCTATATTTGATGCGAATTTGAGAAATATGTGGCATGACTTATAAATTTTTCCTCCTTCACTTAGTGTCTTAAAGATTGTCTGCATTCCTTTGTTCAACTTAACCATGTCATCTTTGATCATCTTCTGGAATGTCTACCTATGCACCTCCTTGAATCTGTCCAATGCTTTCTTAGTGGTTTCCTTTCCCAGTAATTCAAAATTGGTATTGATATTGTTGATTAAATGTAGTAACTTTCCGGAGGGGTTAGAATTTGGATCTAATTGCAGTTTCGGTACCACCTTTTGCAAAATACCTATAGAAATCTCAATCAACTTTTTATCCTCATTCTCTGACTTAACTAAGTCCTGACTAGCTAGAGCCTGAACTGTAGTAGCAACTATCTACCCAATGTCAAGAGGTTATCAAAATTGATGGAGATTTGTGGGAATATCCTTTTTCCTTTGTCCTTCGGTGTGTCAATTTTTCATGATTATTGGGACATCATTTTTTTTCCCCTTTCCCTTATTGACCTCTCCACTCTTATCATGAACCTTGTCCTTCTCCGCTTCTTCTTTTCTTGTATCTAGTTCCTGCTTAATATGAGCTACTTCTTTATCCTTATCCTTTTCTTCAACCTATGCACCGGTGTCACCACTTGGTGTAGTATCATCTTCTTTAGTCTCTTCAACCTTCCCTTCCACCATCTCTGGGTTGGCCTTGTCAACTGGAGGATTTTGTTTGACCTCGATATCAAGGGTTATATTGGCTTGAACATCCAGATTAGCCTCTATCTGATCTTCCTTCTGAGAGTCATCATCATATTTGGGATTGATAGGAAACTGATTGTTCTTTAAGAAGTTTTTTCATATCTCTTCAGTTTCTTTTCTAACTTCCTCAACCCTGCCAACCATAAGCATGTTTTGTCTATTTTTGCTTCAAAATTCCTTCTGATTGGCTTGCCCCATGAGTGTATCGACTTCTTCTTGATAGATGCAAGCACTAATAATGATGAATTTAGGCTCTTTCATTTCCTTATCTAATTGTCTTGCAGTTAGCCTTCTAGCATCAATAATGTTATATAAATCTTATGGAATACTACATTGTAACTCAATTAATGACTTGCTAAAGTTATGCAAATGCAACACAATGGCTTCCTAAATTTCCCTCTGATCATTCTCAACAAGATTTTCATAAGATGCACCAATATTCTTGAGATTGCCATCAATAACTATTTCATCAATCAATTCTTTTGTAGTTAATAGTGGTTTGATGGTGTATTTACCTTCCACCTTTCTAGATTCAAGATCTTCATCAAGCTCTGTCCTTAGCTTCCTTCCTCTTTTCGGCCTACCAGTTAGAGAAGGTTCAGATTTTGATTTCTCACTTTCTTGGGCACCACTGAATTGTGGTTTCCTAACCACTCTAACAAGTTCTCCTTTGTTCTTTGATTTCCTAGCTTCCTCATCTAAATCTGTCTTAGATGAAATAGGAGATACAATGACATAAGCTCTCTTTGGTTTATGTTTCTTCTTTAGTACTCCTTTGCCAAATGTGCCTTGAGTAGTTGATTGAGGGGATGGCTTCACCAAAGTCGGAGTACAATTAGGCTCTTTAGGCTTCTTTGATTTCTCTTTTGCTTCCATCTGAGCCTTCATCTCCTTGGCTTTCTTGATAGCTTCTCTGGTAAAGCCTATTTGTTCAGCCACTACCTCAGCCATTCTAGTTACCTTTATTTTCCTTTGGAGCTGAGTGAACTTCTTATGCAATTCCGCATCCTTTTCTTTGAAAGTGCCAAATTTTTCCTCTTGAGGGTCAATTGGTTTTCTCAAAAGATGTTGAGCATAACCTTCATGAGTTTGAGCATCAACCTCATAGCCCATTGGCATTATCCACACTGTCCTTGGCTCTATTTCTTCCATATGGCACTGGTCCTTGTCGACCATGAAAAATATGGTATCTACATATTTGTCCACCACTTCCTTAGGGATCCTTTCCCTATTCTTCATTCTTCCTTGGAAGGTTTTGAAGAAACTCCATAGGGCAACTATCTGATTCTCTCTATTTCCTAATCATTGTAGACCTTGTTTGATCTCAGTAGCTATTGGTAAGTCATATGCCCATTGGACCTTGCCTATCCTAGGGATCTCATTCATAAAGAATAGTGCTAGAAAAACAATCAGTGAACCAAATTTGAAAGCATTCTTCTTGTCAGTTTTAATTTTCTTCAAATTGCTTAGGAGCTCCTCAAGAAGAACTATGCACAAGTCATACTGCATATCCTCTTTCACCATCTGATAAGCTACATATATTGCAGTACCAGAGACCAAATTCAACCTCCTTGACTGATAAACTTTGTACCCAATAATCATCGATGCAAATTTGACATCATGCTCTAAGATATTATCAATTGTCATTGATCTAGTGTCAAATTGAGCACCAATTAGTTTTGTGATAGTTGGGTTTGTTACCTTCCTCAAGTTAGGTTTTCCATCGGTTTGGTGCGGACATGTGATTGCATGAATGGCCTACTTGGTTATCTTGTAAGGTCTATCCAACCATATGAATTCAACATGAACATGGCTCAAAATATATCTTACCCATTCATCTTCATCGAATGTTACAAAGTGAACAAACTACATGAAACCCTTCTTTTGCAATTGTGTATATTCTGGTTTGGGGTTTCCAACTTCATCCATTATGCCCTCAATATATAGGGTTAATATCTCCTTCTTATTAGCAACAAAGAAGAAAGATTGAGAGTGGTGAGTGAATCAATCTTCACCGGATTATAAAACTTTAAACACAACAATAGATCTAACAAACTGCAACAATAAACAAATAAGCAAATTAAAAACACAATAGACAACAACAAGATTTTGACATGGAAAACCCAGTTAAGGGAAAAACAATGGTGGGAACCTACCCACAATAAGATGATTATTGTAATACCCACAATTGATCAAAATCTTATTCCATTTTGATAGACTCAATTAGAAATTTAATTTTGTGTGATGGATATGATAGACTTGTTTGGATTCATATGATGAATAGATGTATTTTGGCTTTTATATGTGCTTCATTGATGATCATTGATAGACATTGTATGTTTCGTGACTTTGGGTATTATGGATTTTTGCTCATGCTTCGTTGTGACCTTATGTGATTTAGATATCATGATGATGCTTTCATTGCTATATGAATTTATGTCATGTTGATGTTTAGATATATAGATTTCATTAATTATTGCTTATGATGAGATGGACATACTAACCCCAGTTTTGATTTTTGTAAGATGTATTGCTCATTGTATGACTATTGTTTGACTGTATGCATGGGGGAATCAACATCACATCACTCATTGCGAGAAGGATGTGTTGTTGTGACATTCCTCCACTTTTCTATTATGTACGTGTGTGTGTATATATATATATATATATATATATATATATATATATATATATATATATATATATATATATATATATATATATATATATATATATATATATATATATATATATGCACATGTATTGCTTTGTGGTTTCAGGGTTGTAGGTACTAAGGCATTCATTCTCCCTAGGCAACTGGGTGCGAGCTTCCCTGGCTTGATAGGTGTGAGTGTGCCTCTTCCCAATGGAAATATGTGGTTCCAAGATGTCACTGGTTCCCTTCTCACACTCTAGGTCTAGGTTTGATGTCGAGTCCTTGCTATCAATCTTGGCAAGTTTACCATGTTGTCATCGTCGTCATGACTTGTGAGTATGTGGCATGGTTAGTTGATTATTCAGTTATTTTATTTAAGTTCTCTAACTGGTGATTGATTTATTATTTAGCGTATTTAATTTCAGCATTTTATTGACCATCTTTGAGTGGTTACTTGATAATAGTTATGGCCTCGTTAGTAATTTTGTTATTTTAAAAGTTATTAAAATTTAATGATTTTCAATTATTACTATTCCATGTTTAAAAGTTTGTTAATGCTCATATTGAGATTTTGAGATTATATTTGGCCATTTACATTTTAAGTTGATTTAGTTTAATGAACATTTGTTGATTTTCGCATTATTGACTTTATTGTCATTTGACAATTTTAATCTTTAATTATTTATTTACCTTGATTATTTTAACTGTATTATTTATTTAATGACGGATTCGATTTCTTTTCGGTTAATGTTGAGAAGTCGATTATTTTTTGTTTATTTTTTATTTTTGATAAAAGTGGATAGAACCACTGAACTATATTAAATTTTAAAAGGTTTTTACAGTGTCTGGTTCAAAAAGCATTGAAGGGAAAGAACCAGTAAGAAAACCCTTCAGTATTTCTTAAGTAACACAAGCCTATTCTACCCAATACCAAATGCCCATTGGCATAATACATCAAAAAACCCATCCCAATCACATAAGCCACATTAGATATAAAGGAAGCCGCCAACAGAAGCATATAGAAGGAAGATTAAAGTATGATAATAGAAGGATGCATATCCATTATTGCCAAAAAACACTAGTCTAAACCACCCTTGTCTATGAAACACAATTCTCCAAACCACTGGTTAGAATGATACCACATAGTAGAAATGAAACCAAAATCAAAGACCCTGTCAAAATAAACATTGTGATCAAGCATAGCAGAACCCACACCAAAGAAAAGCCACACCAAATAAGGAGGTTGATGAAGACTACAACTATGCCCTTCTTTACTTCAAATATTCCAAAACCGAGGAAGGGATCTCATCCACACTTACCTCCCGCATATTAGCTTCACTGTCAATGGCTAAGTTAGCCAAGAAATTTGCAATCTTATTCACTTCCCTATAACAGTGGGAAATCAAAAAGGAATCAAAAAAATCTAATTTTTGCAAAATATGATCAAGTATATATTGTAATTGCCAACAATTTGACTTCTTTTTCATGACACTTTGAATAATAACCATAGAATCACCCTCAATTATCAAGTCCTTAATTCCCAAAGATATAGCCATATCCAAACCAAAGGACAAAACAAAGAATTCTACATAATTGTTAGTCTTGAAACCAATCGCATGACAAAGAGCCTGAACAAATCTTACCTTATGATCATAAATTACCATACCTACCCCTGCCAGGCCAGGGTTCCCACAAGAAGCACCATCAAAATTCAATTTAAAGTGCCCTTGCAGAGGAGGTTTCTAGCAAGCAAAATTTCTCTTACTTATAGCATTAGTCTTATTTAAAATAGATCCATGAGAAGGTAAGACTGATAACATTCTCCAAACTCGAGTTACCATACCATCCCAATGAGAAAAAGAGGCAAGGGTTTCCAAATTCTTATAGATAAAAGACAAAGCAACTTCAGAGATGGAAGATTCAATCCTCAATAAAACCTCGGCCAAGGAAGAACTTGTTTGTTTAAAAATCCTATTATTACACTCGAACCAAATATTCCAAATCACAATAGATGGAGAAATAATCCAAAGACATGCATAGAAAGATGAGGCAAACAGGAGAGACCAGACTCTAAAGTGGGAAAGGAGATCCTTACCAATAACAAAGGATAGATTAAGCTTTTCAAACAACCACTGCCAGCAAGCATAGGCAAAATCACAGTGAAGAAACAAGTGTGCAGAGGATTCTAAATTTTTATTACAAAAGACACAAAAAAATACTGCAATAATACCTAACCTATCCAACCTCATTCCTGTAAGGACCCTATCCTACACTGCTAACCAAGCAAAAGTACCAGCCTTTGGGAGGCAAGCCATATGCCAAAACAGCTTGTATGGCCAAGTAGATAAATCTTTACCAACCAAGAGAGAATTATAGCCATCCTTAACTGTGTACTTACCAGAGATATTCCTTGTCCAGATAAGCTCATCGTCGGCATCAGAAAGAATTATTACTCTCTCCACCAAGATGTTTTCATATTCCAATTTCACATTTTGATCAATATCTAAAAACTCAATTGATTTCCATTTTGCCACCTTAAGATTCCCACTATACTCAATTTCAAAATAATCAGCCACAAAGACACCCGAAAGGGAAGAAAGAGTGGAAATTAAAGGAGACCAATAATGAAATTAGCTTGTTTGATTTTTAAATCATGTATATATATAAATATAAATATAAATGTAAATTGAGCAATTAAAAGAGATAAGTTATAATATTTTATATGTCACTATATTTTAATATTTAATCTTTTATTTTGAAAGTTGTTTTAAAAGTCTATTGAGGAAATGAATTTTTAAGATCCCATAAAAATGTGGTATGATAATTTCCAATATTTTATTCTCCCATTTTGTAAGAGAGTTGGGGTTATTATTTTGGGGGATTTTCTTTTCTCTTCATAAGTTTTCAGTGAAAATCTTTCTTTCACCCTCTACATGTTCAATTTTGGTTGCATTCAAATGAGTTTTAGATTTGCAATGAAACATTGTGATTTTAAAATGTTGTTGAAGAAGAAACAACAAAAAAAATAGAAAGAAAACCCCCATTTTGAGTTTTAGCTATGAGTTGTGAGGAAGAAAACAAGAAATCTTGGATTTAGAGCAAACTAATTTTGTTTTAGAGATCTTGCTGGTAATTTCTTGTTTGAGGAATTTGAATTTTTTTTGGGTTTGGGGCTATCTTCTTCTTTCTGGATATCCTATTAAGAGCTTCCCCCTCATTCTTCCTTCTCTTTTGTTATTTACTCGCATTCAAACTGTTAATGAGGAGAAGAAAATTACATAGAAAATTTTAAACAAAAAGTTTTAAAAATTTTAAAATTTTTTTGAAAAAAAAAAACTTTTTACAGCCACATAGTGGCCTAGTGCTGCTAGCACCACCCACCACGTAGTGTGGGGGGCTGCTGTGAAGCATCACCCACCACCTAGTGGAGGGTGCTGGAAAGTACCACCCACCACGTAGTGGGGGGTGCTGGACAACACCACCCACCACGTGTGGTGGGGTGCAGCCAACACCAGCAAAAGTATTTTATTTTATTTATTTATTTATTTTTTAAACAATTATATATATATATATATACATATATATATATGTATATATACATATATGTATATATATATGTATATATACATATATATATATATGTATATATATATATATGTATATATATATATATATATGTATATATATATATGTATATATATATATATACATATATATATATATGTATATATACATATATATATATATATACATATATAGATAGATATATATATATACATATATAGATAGATAGATATATATATATATATATATATATATATATATATATATATATATATATATATATATATATATATATTGCATTTTATGGTTATCAATAAATTAGAATATTTAAATGATAAAATAATGATTAAATATCAATATACCAAAATGGCATTTAAGCGATAATAGTATTAGTATTATAATGCGATGTTGTATTTGATGGCATTACTGATATTATTTCTATTATGTCATGTGGTAATATTAATTATATTGGATATAATTTTTTATATACATGCACGTGAGTATACATTCGTACTATCGTATTATGGATTGTCCATTGAGTCAAGCCTTCCCCAACTAAGAGTCTCTTTAGCTTATGTCTATTTTTCTGGAGGCCATTTGTGTCATTCGATTTAAAACCAATGGTTAATGTGAGTTTTTTGTTTCTACTTGCATATCATGAGATTTACTTTCCCATTTTGGTATGCCCTCATGATGATTTTGTCATAAGGAGGAAATAACCATAATGCAGATTTTGTGGTAGCGAGTGTGAAAACCTCACAATGTTGATATGTTTTAGTGCAGTGGTATCATGTGTTGGTCATATTTATTTAGTTAAGAGGCTCGTTCTAATATGTGTTGTTATTCAGCATTTTTGGGGTATGTGTATGTCGTGGTTTGGCATTGTTGGCATTTGTGTCAGATTTTTACTTGTGGAAGAGCCTCTTGTGTTATTGTTTTTGGATCCATGTAGAGGGAGTGGGCTCCTTTATGACACCCAGGGATCATGAGAGATGGACTTTCACAAGGTTCCTTGTAAGTATCCGTGAAGTGTAGACCTTTTGGGCAAAAGGGAGTTTACCATATCTTAATTAAGTGATAACTAATTAATGAATCAGTATGGGTAGGTAGTTGATTTAAAAAAATAACTTATCAGTTCCTCATGACTCAGACCTAGGGAGGATATTTTAGGGTGAGCATGGGAAGACCATGGAGACAGTAAGCTAATCTCCCTTGTTTTCTCTCTCAAGGTTGAGATGGCTCCGCATGCCCATAGTCTAGTGCCTTGTTCTTGGTTTGGCATGTGATGACATTCCCTCATACATGTGAGTCCCTTGTATACTTTTTCATTTTTTTATGATATTTAATCGGCCTCTGGAATCTCTTGCCTCCTTCTTGGCTAGTCGGTGCATTGTTGTATGCATGGAAGTTGTATGGTATTAGTCCCTTTGATAAAGTGTCAACCTTGGTTTACTATCGAGTTGGGACCTAGCAACATTTCCTAGCTTGCGGGGTGGTTCCTTGTAGGTTCCACATTGGTCGGGTGGTTGAATCTTTTTGCCATTGGGGTTTTTCCCTCTTCTCTGGCATTGTCTTCATACATGGACTTGGAGTTTTCTTCATGTTGACTTTGAACCCTTGGAGTAGATTCATGTTTTGATCACTTTGTGATGAAGACACTCTTATCATGTATTAAATAGCGAATTGTTGTATAAGGAGTGAGTCATACTCATGATTGTATCACTATGTAAAAGCAACCAACATTGTATCCATGACTTACTTTAAATTATACATTCAGAAAGAAATAATATAAGTTAATCAAACTGTAAGAAAAAAGAAAGAAGAAAATGATATACTCTTACTAGTAATTTCTTATCATTTGTTAGTCATGCTTTTCCTTAAATTGGATTCATAGAACATGAATGAATTTGCCATGCTTAGCATATGTGGTGGATTAGTTATTTATAATTGCAATGTACTTGTAGACACCCAAAATTGTCATGTCTAATTAAATAAATATTTTATTTATTTAATTATCTAAGCCTAATTCTTCTATTAATTAAATAAATCTTTATTTATTTAATTAATTCATTTATCCTCTTCTAGCCTTATTTCTCATTTAAATAAATACATTTATTTATTTAAATTATCATTTTCCTAAATTAAATAAATATTTTATTTATTTAATTGATCTCATTTTTTCTATTAATTAAATAAATCTTTATTTATTTAATTAATTCATTAGCCTTTTTCTACCCATGACACATGTCATTCATCTCTTAATTCCTACACTACCTATCTCTTTCATTATTTTATTATTTCTTCTACCTACCCTCTAATCATAGCTGACCTCCTTTTTACACCTCTCAATCTTATCCCTCCATTTCATATAGTGTCTTCTATTTAAGGAGATGCTTCCTTCATTATCAAACCCTAATGCCCTAAATAAGCTAATGAACTATTTTTGATCATTTGACTATACTACGATCCTACTTGCAACCACATTCCGTTCTTTGTTGAGCTCTTGTGCACATAAAATCTGAGAGCAAATATATCAAGCAAGATCAATGGAGATAGGAAGAATGGAGATCAAAACCCTATTGGACATGTGATGGTATAATCTTTGTGATTTCATTTGATTTGCATTGTCTTAGGTAATCCTCATATGTTATGGTGGATCTTTGTTGTTGTTAGGCTAGGGTTTTTGTGGTTGAATTCATTTAGCCTTTCAATTTTGTTATTATTGTTATCCATTTTCACCATAAACATTTTGGCACGCCTCGTGGGACATGGATTTTTGTTAGATCTATGTTTTTTGCATATTTTTCTAACCCTATATTGCTGTTTTGTAAAACAATTTGGAGAATAACCTTGTGCAGCTAGGGTTTTGGACCAAAAATCAAGATCTTGGAGAGATTTGATCATATCTCACAAACGGCTAGTAAATTTTGCACCAAATATTTTTTTCAGGTTGAAGAAAGTATCAGGAGCTCTCGATAAAAAATTCAGATTTGTTGGTTCAAATTTTCATTTTCTATGAATTTTTTATGATTTTTCATAAAAAATTAATTTTGAGAGCAAATGAGAGAATTTTTTAGATTTTCTTACATTTGTAGAAATATCTCATAATTATACATAGGATCTGTTCTTTGTGATTTTAATTTTGATGCAAAATATTTCCCTAAAAATTGGATCTTTAAAAATTAGGGTTTTTCCTTATTTTGATCATATCTCATAAACGGATTCGAATTTTGGTATAAAGTTTTTTGTGCACCTCAAGAAAAGTATCAAAAGGATCCAGTACAAATTTAAGATTTTTTAGATCGATTTTACAATTTATATGAATTTTTTATGATTTTTCATAAAAAATTAATTTTGATAGAAAATTAGCAAATTTTTTGGATTTTCTTACATTTTTGGAAATCTCTCAGAATTATACATAGGATCTGGTCTTTGTGATTTTAAATTTGATGAAAAATAATTCCTCAAAAATCAGATCTTTGAAAATTAGGGTTTTGCATTATTTTACTTATATCTCACAAATTGCTTGGATTTGTTGCAGAAAATTTTTTATGCAAGTTTGCAAGACCATCAAGACTCTCCAATAAAAATTTCAATTTTTTTGGATTGATTTTGCATTTTATATGAATTTTTTATGATTTTTCATAAAAAATTAATTTTTGGAGCAAATTAGCAAATTTTTTGGATTTTCTTACATTTTTGGAAATCTCTTAAAATTTTACAGGTGTTACTTTTTATGATGAATCAGATCTTTGAATTGGTCAACAAAACGCATTGTTGAAGGCCCCTATTTCCCAAAGTCTTTTGGATCTAAAATTTACCTAACTTGTGTGCTTGCAGGAAGGGGTGATCATTTGAAACAATTCAAACTACTAACAACTCTTTGTTGTAGGCCCTTGGCAAGGTTTTTTTGGATTTTTATTGTGTGCCTTATTTTCATAGACTAGCAAACACTTCAATTGGTGCACTAAAATTGAATCATTGTCTTTTGTGTCTTGAGCAATAGGCTCTTTTTGTTTAATCTTTAGAGGGCCTGTCTTCCCATGTGGTCATTAGGACTACTAGTGAGAAGAGAATGACCCAAGTGGTAGCGAGGAAAACCCACCTCTTCCGAACCACTATAAACAAATGTATTCATGGTGAAAATTATGAATAACGTGTGTTGATTAGTTCATACCGACACTATGTCTCCCCATAAACCCATTTGATCAAATTTATTTGATCAGTTGTAGGGCGTAACCTCTACCGGCTGGGAGTCTTCTATATTTACAGAGCTGAAAGTGCCGTATGTATGGCCACACGACCGGATGCCCTTAGTAGCACCTTTTTATTTTAGAAGCCCAAATCCTTCTAGTTGTTGGGGTAGGAGGTCGGACCTCTGGTAGCGGCCCACACACATACAGTTCTTAGTAGAGATACAAATTTCACCACGAGGATTTTTCGTGGGGATTGATGCTTGACTGACCCAAGAAGTGAGTGCTGAGGGTGGAGCCAGTGAGGTCAAGCATCTAAGTATCCGCTCTGAATAGCGTAGCCTCGGGGGTAAAACCCCATGTGGGATCAACAACTATTGTCTTGGCCAGCCATAAGAATTGTGCTTGACTTATTTTAAACATTCAAACATTCAAGACCAAACAACAAAACATTGTGTCTTTTGTGTCTTCAAGTGTATGTAAAACAATTTTACATCAAACAACACACTTTTCTTGGAGTCATTGTCAGTCTAAACACTTGCAAACATTGAGTCCTCATCAACATTGTGTCCTCTTGTCACGAAAAATAGTCAAACATTCAAATTTGGTCACAACCAACAACTTCACAAATTGGAAAATTTTTACAGTCCAGCAAACAAGAGCAATCAGTTTCATAATTCTTGAACTTCCTAGGTTGTTTCTCCAGGTTTTCATCTAGCATTCAACTTGTCTTTGGGTCTCACACAATCCATCATTTCTTTACATCTTCCTTTACATTCACACTTGTCTAAACTTGAGTCAAAAGGTCATTTGCTTGTCCTCATCATACTTTGTCAACACACTACATACAACAACACTTTGCTAAGTGGTCCCTCATCAAGGTCTATCACCTTTGGGTCTCATTTGGTCTTAGTTAGAGTCAAGGTCAACTTACCTCATCAAGAGAAACTATCCTCTCTTTGGAAGTCACACCTACTCTACTACATACATACTTGGTCTTACACTTTGGACATTGCAAGTACACCTCAGATTCATTTACACTCCATCCAACTCTTGGTCTTCCATACTTTTTCCATTTTCCCCTAGTCTCACACATCTTGGTCAATACCTAGTTCATGGTTGAAACTTGTCTTCAAAAATCTAGGAGAGAAACTAAAGAGGCTCAAGAGTCCACAAACATGAGTTCTTATGAGTATGACAATGATGTCTTTTTCAATACCGATCATAACACATTACCTGACATGGATTCCTATAGAAACATTCCAAATGTTGAGAACATTGACACTACAAACAACACTGATACACACAATGACAATATGGACAACTTTTCAGTACATTCAGCAGATGTGGAAGAATCCATTATGGACCCTCGCTTCAATCGACTGATTGAGGAAATAATGAGGAGAGATAGACAATACTTCTTACAAATGATGGCACAAAGTGGAGCCAAGATACCTCATGATTTTGACATGTCTCAAATAATGGAAAATTGACCTTTGCAAAAAACTCACTCCAACATGGATCAAAGGAGGCCTAATAGTGGAGGAAATAGAGGACCACATCTTGTGCCTGAATCACCATCATCTTTGTTTCAAAAACCAGAGGTCCCACATACACATGGTCAAGCATATGATACTCACTTTCGCAGACCATTGTGGAAGTCTTATGCAAAAAGATATGCTCAATCACATACAAATGCTAAGGATCAACCACCAAAGCAATTGGATATTCAAAGGCATGCTCAAAATTTGGACACAAGGAAACCCCATGTCAAATTTGGGGGCAACACATTAGAACATGACATGCCTGTAGAGTATGGTATACATGGACAAAATAGATATTTTGTTCCTCAACATGAATCTATACCAAGTGGTCCATATATGCAGCATCACTATAGACCTCCTCCGTATGAACATGTGTATGATCAATATCATCCATATATGCAACATGCTTCTCCTCCAATTGGTGCCTCAAGCATGGGGTATGGTCCAAGAAGTCGATCTCCACCTAAGAGCAATTTGGAGCAACAAATCAGGGACTTACAAAAGAAAATGGACATAAATACACCGAAGCCAACATACACAATGAGAGACATATGTCCTTATCCATTCAACAAGAGCATTCCAATGCCTCTATTTCCTACACACTTTGTGATGCCTAAATTTGATAAGTATAGAGGAAAAGGGGATCCTAAGGCACACATAAGACAGTTTTTCACAGCTTGCATTGAAGTAGCTTCAGAAGAGACATATTTGATGAGATTATTCCCACAAAGCTTAGGTGATCAAGCTATGGAATGGTTCTCCCAACTCCCACTTGGTATTAAGTCATGGGATGACTTAGCAGAGGCATTTATTCAACATTTCTCCTACAATATAGAGACAAACATATCAGTCACTACTTTATGCAACACCAAGCAAAAAGAGGGAGAGTCTTTTGCATCATTTTTACAAAGATGGAGAAATCTAGCCAGCAGATGCTCTTGTGAAATTCCACAAAAACAAATGGTAGAGATGTTCACACAAAATGTTAACAAAGACATTGGCTATGATCTAAGGAAAGCTTGTTTGTCCACCTTCAGGGATGTCATTGAAAAAGGCTTAGCAACAAAGAAGGTCCTAATTGAACAAGGAGTCATTAAGATATTCAAGGAAAACAAAGATGACTTTAAAGGAAAAGACAAGACAAGATTTTGGAATAAAAACAAGAACACAGTCAATGATGGTATTGTTGATGCCAATACAGTGCGACCCAAATTCATCTTTTTGGGATCAAGTTCTACAAACAATCAAGTGAATACTCAAACAACTTCTAGATCACGAAGGAAGTACACTCCATTGGGAGAACCACTTGAGTCAGTCCTCAAAAGGTTAGTGGCAAACAAGGTAATCACAGTTCTAGATTTTCCTCCATATGAACCAAAGGTTAAACCAAATTGGTGGAATGATGATGAGCATTGTGAATTTCATAAGAGCAAGGGTCATAAGACAGGAAATTGTCATCGACTGAAGAACATCGTACAAGATCTCATTGATAGAGGTGGCATTGAGATTGAGGGACACTCATCCAATCAAGAACATGAAATGTTTAAGGAACCATTCCCAAATCATGACAAGGGAAAAGCTAAAGCCACAGATGACCAAACTAACTATACCAGAGCAACCTATAACTATGATTCAACTATCAATCACATTTTGATGGACAATTACGTCTCTACCATTATCATCAAGGACCAAAACCCAGAGAATTCTACCCAGAGACCCAAGATTGTCCTAAAAGGTGTTGGATCTTCTTCCGAACCCACCTCTGAATGTAATGTTACAACCTGTCGAGGTAAAATCACTTTGCCAGGTGCTTCAACTAAAAACACCGCTTCTTCATCAACCAAACTTGAGTATGACCTTGTAGAACAGTTAGGGAAGACACCCGCGCTTATCTCCATCCTTGAGCTCTTACACATATCTCCCGCTCATAAAGCTATTCTTGACAAAATCTTGAGAGACACCACTGTTCCTACTGATCTGAACGTGGACCAGTTTCAAGCCATGGTGGGATACCTTTCCGTTCCACACTCCCTTACATTCACAAAAGCCGATGAAGCCTCCGTAAGCCAACCACATAATGCACCTTTACACATTGAAGCCTTCATACACAAACATAGAATCAAATGAGTCTTGATAGATGGAGGAGCACGTCTAAACATTTGTACATTGAGCACAGTTAAACAATTGGGATATTCTGATAAAGTTGTGAATGCTACAAACAAAATTACCATCAAGGCATATGATGATGAAGAACGTTCATCCAAAGGAACAATCACCTTACCTCTTAGAGTTGGGCTAGTTACAAAGGATGTGGTTTGTCAAGTCCTAGACCTGGATCTCACATACAATATATTGCTAGGATGTCCATGGATTCATGAGATGAGGGCAGTCCCATCAACATATCACCAATGCATCAAGTTTCCACACAATGGAGTTGAAGTGACCATCAAAGCGGATCCAAATCCATTCATATATTGCAACAATCTGCAACCTAGATCCAAAATAACAATTCCAGCTAATCGAGAAGCTATTCCTTCATCAGCATATGTTGATTCAGAATCCTTGAAAGTTTTTACATCAAAACAAGCAGAGATCAAAGAAAAGTTCAAGATTAAAGACCTGGGATGTGGTGAGTATATCTTTCATGTTGAGCAACTCCCACTATCTCCTAAGGTATTCAGTCAACAGGAGCAACCTACAAACAATTTGCAAGGAATTGGATGTGAACCACCTAGTGTTGTGGCTACTAAGTCTGAATGTAAATCTCCTTTAGTGGTGCAAGCATCTCTTGATATCAACAGTCCTAAGAGTGGTTCCAGAGAAGAATCTATTGAGCATATCGCCAGCCCTCTTGAAAAATCACATAGCCTTACCATATCATCCACTACTTCCATTTCCACTCCACTTCCAGACTTGGATCAACAAGAATTACAAAAGCCCTTACTAATTGGGGATCAAGAATCAAGCTTTGGAAAGAAAAAACTAAAAGTCAAAACTAAAGAGAAGTCCTTTAGTTCAAATCAAAATCAAAAGCTATTGGACTCTGAAAAAATCAAAGTCAAGGATAAAAATCCTATGAAAGAAAAGGAACAAGAGTTGATCTCCCCTAATATCAAAATAACTGGGGGCAAAAGTTCTACAATTTCAAGTAAAAAAGCATACTTGTTGATCCTAAGTCTCCATCATGCTATCCTACTCTCACTTCTTTTCGCAATCATAAGCCTTCATCATTCATCCACTTGTTTCACACATTCATCTCCTCCTGGCGATACATCATGGACCTTTAATGGATCTTCCTCGAAGGACTTTGCTATCAGTGATGCCCAAACTTCTTTAGGTGACACGCATATGGGCCTATGTAGTCCACACACTAGTAATTCTATCTCAATTCCTTTATCAAGGAAGAAAGTCACTCAAGCTACACATCATTCAGTTAAGGAACATCACAGTTACAATTATAAAGTCAAGCCTCACACATTTGAGGTAGGTGACTTGGTTCTCAGAGAAAATCCCAAAAATCAGCAAGACAAAGAGAAGAAGGGCAAGTTCGAACCAAATTGGCTTGGTCCTTACATCATTACAGCAGTATATGGATCTGGGGCATATCAGCTCTCAACTACAGAAGGTGAACCTTTGGAGCATCCTATCAACAACATGCACCTTCGTAGGTTCTACACATAGCTCTTTGGAATATCCTAATTCAAAAATACAAAAAAAAATCAAAAAAATTTCAAAAATACAAAAAAAATTATAAAACAAAAAAATCGCTACTTGGTGAAAACCTGGCAAACAGGCGCCTTGTGACATAGAAAAAAACATTGAAAAATTGAAAAAAGTAAAGAGAAATAATTTCGTCCAATGGTGAAAACCACTTTGGTGGCACCCTAGGCAAGTACCATGGTGAAAACTGGGTCACCAGCGCCATGCGTAGAGACATTGCTCCTCCCTCCTTCAGGATCCACTTTCATCCTTTCACTTCGCACACACTCACGACCAATTCATCCATAATAAACTTACCCATTCCCATCATGGCTTGTTATTGATCTACCCAAGATTGGTTAGCCATTCATAATAAACCTCCCTTTCCATCCATAATAAATCAAATCCTATCTATGGCTAAGGCAAATCCTACGTCTAGTGATGGGTGTGGAACTAAGAACATCACATGTTTCAAGGAGTATAGTTTCTTCCAGCTTCCTTCAGTCTATCCATGCACAATCCACAATAAAGCAGCATCTTGCATCGCCAATCTGTAATAAAGTTTCATCTTCTCCACAATAAAGTATCAGTTTCATGGATTCAGTCAATTTCAGATGAGACAGTAGCAACAATGGGCTTCAACAAAATCAAATCTTTCAACAGACTCAGACAACATATAGTTCAGTGCTATCTATCCATTTTGTGAAAGTAAACATTGTGACCACAATCAAATAAGACTTATACAAGTGACAAGAGACACTAAACTTGAGGGGGGCTACAGTGGATGTTGGTGTCGAGTCCTGGTTTTCTTTTGATTTTATCTTTTTGGTGACATGTCTTTTAGCTTTTCCGGGATGTCTCTGACTAGAGATTCTATCTCCAGGATGTCTTTGAATAGAAAGGTGAGGATGGGGTATCGTCACCTATTTGTATTTGCTGCCTGTGGATTGTCTTTTAATAATGCTATGACTTGTCCAAGGATAAGAGGACACTGTGAGTCTAGTGTGAACTGGGGCATTCCTTGTTTGTGACTATCTTATCTCCATGCAAATAGGTACAATGACTTTTTGGGTCGAACATATGCCTCAATTGTCATAACCTACTTGCCATAATAAAGCTCAATGATGATAATGCACAAGAAGCTCTTTCACGTTCATATCTTCTATCTTTCATCCCCCTTTCTTAATTGACTTCCATCGTCCTTCTTGAGTCCGTGTAGCCTGCTATCACATGACTGAGTATAACGACACACCAAAAACATTTGCATTTCATGTAGTTTGCACCTGCATTACCACATATAAGCATTTCATACATACATATAGATATCACAACTGCATCACATCTTGCACACAACACCTGTGAGCACAATTTACATTTGCATTATCATATTCATCTGCATTACATACATTCACATTTGCATCATGCATACACATATAAAACATAAAAGAACAAAAATATATATATTGCATTGCATCATATACATATTTGCATCCATATCATAAGCATCACATAGAAACATACATCACATAGGTATGCATGCATATAGCTTCTGCAAAGATGAATCATCTCATATATATATATAAAGTGTCATGATACAATGATGTCAAAATCATATAGCTACAAACACCCACAGGTGTCTACATCATCATACAAAATGGTACAATACTGATACATAGGGAGCCCTCTACGGCTATGATGAATTCCCTTCCTCAGAGCTGGCTGGCCTCGACAGAGTTTGAGCCCTAGAAGGACCCACCCCAAGATCATCTCTCCTGGCCCCTGTGTCCCCTGCAGCCACCCCTCATGTCACCCTATCTGGATAGAGGAACCCACTGATAACTCCTGCCAACACTGTTGGTAGTGCTAATCCTGTTTGTGTCATGGTATCCCATGCCACATGTCCCACCCTCATCTCCAGTCTCGGATCCTAAAACACTCATCTTAGTGCATCCCTGTCTCCATCTCGATCGTAGGGTACTAACTCCCCATCGATCCAGTATCCGCAGAATCCTGTATACATCCTCCAAGGTGACTATCATCTCCCCCATCGGCAAATGAAAACTACAAGTCTTTGAGTGCCATCTCTTAGCCAGTGCAGTCAGCAATCCCATGTTCGCCCAAAACTTAGGCACATACAGAATATGTCTCAATCCCATAGCCTCAATCGCTACTTTGTCCTCAAGTGTCAACTCAGGTTGCAATCTCTGTGTCGATGGAAATCTCTCCCATGACTCTACCATTGGCAAATACTCCTGTAGTCAAGCAAATCAATCGTGTCAGTCATAGTGGCATTCACTGTTTATCACAAAATGCTACTTTTTATCTAAATGCATATGGCTATCTATCCTAGTGACACTCATTGTTCATCACAAAGTGTTGCTTCTATCCTAGTGGTAATCCTTGTTCATCACAAAGTACTACGCGTTTTGCACTCCCTGTTCATCAAAAAGTGTTGCTCACATTTGCACTCCCTGTTCATCACAAAGTGCTGCTCACATTTGCACTCACTGTTCATCACAAAGTGCTACTCATATTTTGGTACTCCCTGTTCATCACAAAGTACTCTATCTTGGTACTCACTGTTCATCACAAAGTGCCTTGATCTATCCTAGTCTTCCCTAGAGGACCTGCTTGAGTGTATCCTCCCAGCAGCTTATCCAATCGATAGCGTATGTTCATCACAGAACTGTCGATTTGACCTAGAAGACACAAATTCACATTTTTGGACACAAAATGCGCTTTCCTAACATAAACATGCATTTATTACATTACCTAGCATGCATTAATGACAACAATAAATGCATCAAAGTACAAGGAGGTTTTGTCATACTTACTGGCTCTCCTGCCTTTGCTGGCCTCTGGAATCAGCGAACACAATCAAATCTATGAGCCATTGCCATCGCTGCTGACTGCTACTGCTCTATCTCACTCTACACTCTGATCTCTTGGATGTGTGGATGACAATGAGGATGTCTTTTGCCCGTGGTCTATCTTATAGCCTACCCTCGCCTTAGCCCTTGTTTCCTGAGTCAGTCTTCTTTATCCTATGTGTCTATCATTTTATCCGGTCAGTCCATTCTATCCCATCTTTCTTATCAAGAGACTGTCTGCAATCTTTTCAAACATTTTCATCCAATCTCTTGAGGGGGCATATCATTCCCATCTTGGGGCAACTCTGTATCAGTTCATATTATCTTCTTTGAAACAACGCGACAAGCCGCATTGTCTCAAAGAGGGACAAAATGTAGACACCCAAAATTGTCATGTCTAATTAAATAAATATTTTATTTATTTAATTATCTAAGCCTAATTCTTCTATTAATTAAATAAATCTTTATTTATTTAATTAATTCATTTATCCTCTTCTAGCCTTATTTCTCATTTAAATAAATACATTTATTTATTTAAATTATCATTTTCCTAAATTAAATAAATATTTTATTTATTTAATTGATCTCATTTCTTCTATTAATTAAATAAATCTTTATTTATTTAATTAATTCATTAGCCTTTTTCTACCCATGACACATGTC
This sequence comes from Cryptomeria japonica, assembly GCF_030272615.1. Lineage (NCBI taxonomy): Eukaryota > Viridiplantae > Streptophyta > Pinopsida > Cupressales > Cupressaceae > Cryptomeria > Cryptomeria japonica. Next base: position 221,717,732 of record NC_081411.1, on the reverse strand, counting down.
ATTCATCTCTTAATTCCTACACTACCTACCTCTTTCATTATTTTATTATTTCTTCTACCTACCCTCTAATCATAGCCGACCTCCTTTTTACACCTCTCAATCTTATCCCTCCATTTCATATAGTGTCTTCTATTTAAGGAGATGCTTTCTTCATTATCAAACCCTAATGCCCTAATGAGCTAATGAACTATTTTTGATCATTTGACTATACTACGATCCTACTTGCAACCACATTTCGTTCTTTGTTGAGCTCTTGTGCACATAAAATCTGAGAGCAAATATATCAAGCAAGATCAATCGAGATAGGAAGAATGGAGATCAAAACCCTATTGGACATGTGATGGTATAATCTTTGTGATTTCATTTGATTTGCATTGTCTTAGGTAATCTTCATATGTTATGGTGGATCTTTGTTGTTGTTAGGCTAGGGTTTTTGTGGTTGAATTCATTTAGCCTTTCAATTTTGTTATTATTGTTATCCATTTTCACCATATACAGTACTTTGTCAGTGAGTTAAATCAGAAATACCATTATTTATATGGTGATTAAATGTTAGATTGTAGATGCGTAGATGTGATTTCAATGCAATGGAAAATGGATGTTATCACTTTCTCCATGTTATGTTATCGCTTTCTCCAAAATTGACCTTAAGTTTGGATATCACTAGTTGAGGATCCATGAGGCAGATATACATCGTACAACATTTTGTACTAGATATGAACACTATGTGTTTATAGTTGTGCCATTTGGTCTTATGAATGCACCATTAGTCTTTATAAGCTTGATGAATAGTGTGTTCAGGACCTATTTGGACAAATTTGTACTTGTCTTCTTGAACGATATTTTAATTTATTGCAGATCAGTGGAGGAGCATGATGATCATATTAGATAGGTCTTGCAATGTCTTAGGGAGAATCAGCTATACGCCAATTTGGTGAAGTGTGAGTTTTTCTAGACAGAGGTCAGATACTTAGGCCATGTTATTTTAGGAGAGGGTATCATAGTCGATCCCTCAAAGATTTAGGTGATAGTAGATTGGCCATCACCCACTAATGTGAGTGAGGTGCACAATTTTATGGATTGGCTGGTTGTTACCGCATATTTGGGCAGGATTTTTCATGGATTTCTCACCCCATTACTTCCCTTTAGAGGAAAGGTAAGAAGTTTATTTGATTAGATCATTGTGAGGCACCCTTTAGGACACTTAAGGAGAAGTTGAGTAGTGCACTGATACTTGTAGTTCTAGATCCATTGGGTGACTTTAAAGTTTGTACTAATTCTTCAGTGGAGGGTTTGGGAGCAGTATTGATGCAAAATAGTAGAGTGATAACTTATGAGTCATAGAAACTCAAGGATCATGAGTTGAACTACACCACTCATGATCTTGAGTTAGTGATAGTAAAACATGCATTGGTTTGATGGAGACATTTTTTTATAGGGCATTGGTTTGAGCTACACTCAGATTGTCATAGTTTATAGTACATATTCACATAGCCAAATCTGAATGCCAGATAAAGACGTTGGATGAAGTTTTTGTGTGAGTATGACTTTGAGGTAAAGCTTGTATAGGGTAAGGAGAATGTAGTTGCAGATGCACTAAGTTGGAGGAGACATGAGATATCAACAATGACTTTGGAGGTGGATTTGAGGAGTCACATACTTAAGAGCATTACTCGCAGATGCATGGTACCAGGAGGTTATTTAAAAGATGGCATCGAGTAGAGATTTGGAGAGAAGGTAGTCAAGTTATTTAGTGTATATAGATGGTATTCTAAGGTAGATAGAACAAATTTACATTCCACCATCCGATGGAATTTGGAAATTGATCCTGACAAAGGCCCGTCATGCACCTTACTCAACACATCCTAGTGTCAAGAAGATGCATGCAGGCTTGAGACAACTCTATTTTTGGGCAGGTATGAGAAGAGATATAGCAGATTTTGTTTCATGTTGCCTTGAGTGTTAGTGGGTTAATGTAGAGCATCAGCATTTGACAGGATTTTTACAGTCTCATGTAGTTCTAGAGTGGAAATGAGACATCATTTCCATGGATTTTATAGTTGGATTACCCAATTCTTCTCATAGACATGATGCCATTATGGTCATTGTTGATCGGTTGAGAAAGGTTGCACATTTTTCACTGATTAGATTGTCTTACACAACATCCACAGTTGCACAGATTTTTGTCAGAGATGGAGTTAGGATACATGGGATTCCACTTAAGATCATATCAGATAGGGATCCTATTTTCACTTCAACCTTTTCGACAACATTACAACTTGATATGGGGACTCAGTTGAACTACAGTACAACATGTCACCCATAGACGAAGACAAATTGGGTGAATCAGGTTTAAGAGGATATGATAAGGATGTATGTTATGGATCAACAGTCCAGATGGGAGGATTACCTATACTTAGTGGAGTTTGCTTATAATAATGGTTACTGTATATGGTGAAAATGGATAACAACAATAACATAATTGGAAGACTAAATGAATTGAACCACAAAAACCCTAGCCTAACAACAACAAAGATCCACCATAACATATGAAGATTACCTAAGACAATGCAAATCAAATGAAATCACAAAGATTATACCATCACATGTCCAATAGGGTTTCAATCTCCATTCTTCCTATCTCCATTGATCTTGCTTGATATATTTGCTCTTAGATTTTATGTGCACAAGAGCTCAACAATGAATGGAATGTGGTTGTAAGTAGGATCGCATATGAAAAGCGTAGTGTAGTCAAGTAGTCAGGTAGTTAGTTAGGGTTGATAATGAAGGAAGCATCTCCTTATATAGAAGACACAATATGAAATGGAGGGATAAGATTGAGAGGTGTAAAAGGAGGTCAGCTATGATTAGAGGGTAGGTAGAGAAAATAATAAAATAATGAAAGGGGTAGGTAGTGTAGGAATTAAGAGATGAATGACATGTGTCATATGTGGAAAAGGTTAATGAATTAATTAAATAAATAAAGATTTATTTAATTAATGGAGGAAGTGGGATCAATTAAATAAATAAGATATTTATTTAGTTTGGGAAAGGGGATAATTTAAATAAATAAATGTATTTATTTAAATGAGAAATAAGGCTAGAAAAGGATAAATGAATTAATTAAATAAATAAAGATTTATTCAATTAATAAAAGAATTAGGCTTAGATAATTAAATAAATAAAATATTTATTTAATTAGACATGACAGTTTTAGGTGTCTACATTTTGCCCCTCTTTGAGACAATGCGGCTTGTCGCGTTGTTTCAAAGAAGATAAAATGAACTGATACAAAGTTGCCCCAAGATGGGAATGACATGCCCCCTCGAGAGATTGGATGAAAAAATGTCTAGAAAGATCACAGACAATCTCTCAATAAGAAAGAATGGCTAGAATGGACTGACTAGATAAAGTGACAGAGTCACGGGATAATGAAGACTGACTCGGGAAATGAGGGCTAGGGTAGGCTATAAAATAGACCACGAGGGGAAAAAATCCTCATTGTCATCTACACCTTCAAGAGATCAGAGTGCAGAGCAAGATAGAGTAGCAGCAGTCAGCAGCGATGGCAATGATTCAGAGATTTGACCGTGTTCACCGATTCTAGAGGCCAGCAGATGCAAGAGAGTCAGTAAGTACCACAAAACCTCCTTGTACTTTGTTGCATTTAGTGATGTCATTAATGCATGCTAGATAGGGTAATAAATGCGCTCTAAGATAGGGTCCAAAAAAATGTCAAAATCGTCCAGGCCCGTCTATGCTCGCTAGGCACGTCTGCATTGGTGTTAGGCATGTCTATGTATGGAAAAGCACCTGTGCAGAATGCAGTCGCGTCTATGTCATGTAGGCACGTTTGTGAAATTCAAGCATGTTTTTGTAAGGTAGGCACATCTATGCAGAGCATAGGCACATCTATGTAAGTTAGGCACGTCTGTGTTTTTCAGTCGTGTTTGTGCAGTCTAAAATCGCATTCATGTCATGAAAGCATGTTTGTGTCTAAAAATAAATTTGTGTCTTCTAGGTCAAATCGGTAGTTCTATGATGAACATACACTATCGATTGGATAAGCTGTTGAGAGGATACACTCAAGCAAGTCCTCTAGAGAAGACTAGGATAGGTCGAGGCACTTTGTGATGAACAGTGAGTACCAAGACATAGTACTTTGTGATGAACAGGGAGTACCTAATGTGAGCAGCACTTTGTGATGAAGAGGGAGTGCAAATGTGAGCAGCACTTTGTGATGAACAGGGAGTGCAAAACACGTAGTACTTTGTGATGAACAAGGAGTACCACTAGGATAAAAAGCAACACTTTGTGATGAACAATGAGTGTCACTAGGATAGAGTACCATATGTATGTAGATAAAAAGTAGCATTTTGTGATGAACAGTGAATGCCACTATGACTGACATGATTGATTTGCTTGACTACAGGAGTATCTGCCTATGCTAGAGTCACGAGAGAGATTCCCATCGACTCAGAGGTTGTGACCTGAGTTGACATTCGAGGACCGAGCTATGATTGAGGCTATGGGATTGAGACATATTTTGTATGTGCCTAAGTTTTAGGTGAACATGGGATTGCTGACTGCACTGGCAGAAAGATGGCACTCTAAGACTTGTACATTCCATTTGCCGATGGGTGAGATGACAGTCACCCTAGAGGATGTATACAGGATTCTACAGATATCGATCGATGGGGAGTTGATTCTGTATGATCGAGATGGAGACAGGGATGCCCTGAGATGAGTGTTCTAGGATCCCGTATTGGTGATGAGGGCTGGACATGTTGCTTGGGATACCATGGCAGCGACAGGGTTAGCGCTACCAGCGGTACTGGGAGGAGTGATTAGTGGGTTCTTGTGTCTGGATAGAGCAACATGAGGGTTGGTTGTGGGCTGGGGAGGTGCATTGGAGACACTAGTTACTCAGCACACCAGATGTGCTTGGGGACCATGTGTGTTGGCACATTTATATTATGAGCTGCATCAGTTTGTGTACCATGGATCAGTGCGATTGGGCTATGGAGTGACATTGCTATAGGTGTGGGCATATGAGCATCTGCCAGTGACATGACCAATACACTTCAAGGGTAGGGGCCATGGATACAATTTTGTGCATTTGTACGATATGATCACCTCATAGCCATGAATTGGCAGGTTGGAGTACCGGTGGTGGGCTACTGATGATATTGATATGGTGATATGGAGGCCATACCTGGGATGCGAGCAGTGGGAGGATGATGTAATAGAGCTACCCTACACCTTCTGGACCAAGTATCTATTTGGGCAGATGCCCTATGTACTAGAGAGGCAGCTGGTTGACAAGGTGGGCAGGCAATTTGGCAAGATCCAGTGGATGCCATGGGGTTCTGGTATGTACACATGAATGGTCAGGGATCAGGCACACTTTGGTCCGTTACTATCATATGATCAAGCTATTACATAGCTAGAGGAGATGATGCCCTTACCCTGGGATATGTGGCCAAAGACTGAGGATGCTGACATGGATGCAGAGTACATAGCGTATTGGGTCGAGCATCCATTCCCATGCCTAACAGATCCAAGAGAGCTGCTAGATGGAGATGGTGGTGGGGATGGTGATGATGATGGAGATGATGGGGGTGGAGGCTAACAAAGGAGGTGGGGTGTAGATGGAGAGAGGAGGGTGGCATCGAAGAGGAAGGGTGGAGAGGACAGACAAGCTCAGATTGTGAGAGGTCACGGTGGATTGTGAGAGGTCACGGGTTATGGGTCCTCCACCACCACCAAAAAGGGGGGATAGGAGGGATGATCCTAGGGCAGGTCCTTCTAGGTCTCAGACTCTGTCGAGGTCGAGCAGCTTCAAGGGAGGGAGTTCATCATAGCCATAGAGGGCTCCCTATGTATCAGTATTGTACCATTTTGTATTATGATGTAGACATCTGCGGGTGATTGTAGGCATATGATTTTGACATCATTGTATCATGACACTTATGATTATATATATGAGATGATTCATCTTTGCGGCACTTATATGCATGTGTACCTATGTGATGATATTTTCTTATGTGATGCTTATGATATGGATGCAAATATGTACATGATGGAATGCAATATTTTTGTTCTTTTATGTTGTTAATATGTTATGTCAATGCAAATGTGAATGTATGAAATGCAGATGAATATTATAATGCAAATGATTATTTACATGATGAGAATTTAAAATGTGCTAACATGTGTTGTGTGCAGGATATGGTGCAATTATGATATCTATATGTATGTATGAAATGCTTAATATGTGGTAATGCAGGTGCAACTACATGAAATGCAAATATTTTTGGCATGTCATTGTACTCAGTCATGTGATAGTGGGGTACACAGACTCAAGAAGGATGATGGAAGTCAATCAAGAAATGGGGATGGAAGATAGAAGATATGAAAGTGAAAAGAGCTTCTAAGTCAATCAAGAAATGGGGATGGAAGATAGAAGATATGAAAGTGAAAAGAGCTTCTTGTGTGTTATCATCATTGAGCTTTATTATGGCAAGTAGGTTATGACAATTGAGGCATATGTTCGACCCAAAAAGTCATTGTACCCATTTGCATGGAGATAAGACAGTTGCAAACAAGGAATGCCCCAGTTCATACTAGACTCTCAGTGTCCTCATATCCTTGGACAAGTCATAGCATTACTAAGAGACAATCCACAGATAGGAAAAGAAAAATAGGTGACGATACCCCATCCTTGCCTTTCTAGTCAAAGACATCCTGGAGATAAAATCTCTAGTCAGAGACATCCTGGAAAAGCTAAAAGACATGTCACCAAAAAGATAAAATCAAAAGAAAACCAAGACTTGACACCAACATTCACTGTAGTCCTCAAGTTTTGTGTCTCTTGTCACTTGTATAAGTCTTATTTGATTGTGGTCACAATTTTTACTTTCACAAAAAGGATAGATCACACTGAACCATAATGTTGTCTGAGTCTGCTGAAAGATTTGATTTGTTGAAGCCCATTGTTGCTGTTGTGTCTCATCTGAAACTAACTGAATCCATGCAACTGATACCGTATTCTGGAGAAGATGAAACTTTATTGCAGATTGGCGATGGAGATGTTGCTTTATTGCGGATTGTGCATGGATAGACTGAAGAAAAGTGGAAGAAACTGTAGTCCTCAAAACATGTGATACTCTTAGTTCCACACCCATTACGAGACGTAGGATTTGCCTTAGCCACAAATAGGAGCTGATTTATTATGGATGGAAAGAGGGGGAAAAAGGGAGGTTTATTATGAATGGTGAAACAATCTTGGGTAGATTGATAAAAGCCATGATGGGAATGGGTAAGTTTATTATGAACGAATAGGTTGTGAGTGTGTGCAAAGTGAAAGGATGAAAGTGAATCCTGAAGGAGGGAGGAGCAATGTCTCTACGCATGGCACTGGTGACCCAATTTTCACCATGGTACTTGCCCAGGGGACCACCGAAGTGGTTTTCACCATTGGACTGAATTATTTCTCTTTACTTTTTTCAATTTTTCAATGTTTTTTGTGTCACAAGGCGCCTATTTGCCAGGTTTTCACCAAGTAATGATTTTTTGTTTTAAGATTTTTTTTTGTATTTTTGAATTAGGATATTCTGAAGAGCTATGTGTAAAACCTGTGAAGGTGCATGTTGTTGATAGGATCCTCTAAAGGTTCACCCTCTATGGTTGAGAGTTGATATGCACCAAATCCATATGCTGCTGTAATGATGTAAGGACCAACCCAGTTTGGTTCGAACTTGCCCTTCTTCTCTCTATCTTGCTGATTTTTGGGGTTTTCTCTGAAAACCAAATCACCTACCTCAAATGTGCGAGGCTTGACTTTGTGATTGTAGCTACGACTCATTCATTGTTGATAAGCCTTGAGATGATTAAAAGAAGTTTATCTTCGATATCCAATAGTTCAAGTTCTTGTAAGGGAGAGACCCTGTATTCTTCATCACTGATAATATTTTGCAAAGACACTCGTAAAGAGGGTAGCTCGACCTCAATAGGCAAGATAGCTTCAGTGTCATAGACAAGTGAATAGGGTGTAGCTCCTGTAGGTGTGTGGACACTTGTGCAGTAGGCCCAAAGTGCGGGATGAAGTTGGATATGCCAATTCCGGCTAGCGTCGTCGACTATCTTTTTTAAGATTTTAAGGATTGTTTTATTAGACGCCTCAGCTTGACTGTTACCTTGGGGGTAATATGGTGTGGAGAAATGATGGGTAATATGGAAATGGTCACAAAGTTCACAAACATCCTAATTTTTGAAGGGACGCCCTTTATCGGTGATAATGGAAACAGGAATATCGTATCGACAAATGATATGGTTGAGAATGAATGTAGCAATTTGTTTTCTAGTGACTTGCATGAGAGGCATGGCTTCGATCCATTTTGTGAAATACTCTATGGCAGTGATAATGAATTTATGACCATTGGAGGATGGAGGGTGAATCTTGCCTGTGAGATCGAGTCCCCACTGACAAAAAGGCCAAGGAGTCACAATCGGTTGAAGTTCTTATGCTGGCGCATGAATGAGGTCTCCATGAAGTTGACACTGCTTACATTTCTTGACAAACTGATATGAGTCTTTTTCCATATTGGGCCAGTAATATCCAGTCCTGATGAGTTTCTTGGCTAAGGTAGGACCACTGGAATGTGGACCACATATCCCTTCATGTACTTCATGTAATGCAATATGAGCTTCATCACTTTCTAAACATCTAAGAAGAGTGGCATCTAGACCTCGATGATATAGGACATCAGCTAAAATGACATATCGAGAAGATTGGCGAATGAAAGTGCGACGTTGGTTATTGGATAGATCAAGAGGAAGGGTATTATCATGAAGGTATGTGAAAATGGAACCATATAATTGGGACTCAGGACCAATGACACATATCATCTTAGTAGGAGTGATTTCATATGAGGGAACCAAAAGGTTATCCACCAAGAACTCATAGCGGCTCTCATTCGGAGGTAGATCGATCGGTGAAGCAATTGTAGCCATGGCATCTGCGGCTCGATTTTGCTCTCTTGGTATCTGCTCAAAGTCTATCTTTGTGAAATGTTGTTTTAGGTCATCTACCATTCTTTTGTAAGGCATTATTTTCTCATCCTTTATTTGGTAATCATCAGTTGCTTGATGAATTACTAGTTGAGAGTTCCCAAAAACACGAAGTTCCTGGATCTTCCACTGAACTGCAATCTGTAATCCTGTTGTCAATGCCTCATATTCCGCTATGTTATTAGTGCAAGGAAATGATAAGTGGTATGATTTTGGTATAGAATCCCCTAGAGGAGTTATAAAGAGGATGCCAACTCCTGCCCCATGCTGTGTGTATGATCCGTCAAAGTATAATTGCCATGGTTTTGCCTGTGACACTGTAAAAATGGATTCATCTAGAAATTCTAAAATTAGAGGAACATCATCTATCATGGGAGCATATGCTAATTGATCTGTGATGGCTTGTCCTTTTATTGCTTTTCTATCCACATACTCGATGTTGAATTCACTTAGGAGCATCACCCATTTGGCTAGTCACCCAATAAGTGTTGCTTTATTGAGAAGGTATTTCAATGGATCGATCCTTGCAACCAACTTAGTCTTATAAGTTAGCATGTAATGTCATAATTTCTATGAAGCAAAGACCATGGTGAGACATGCGTGCTCAATTGGTGTGTAGTTTAGCTCATATCCCACCAATGTTCAACTGATGTAATATACTGCCTTTTCTTTGCCTTCGGTAACTTGTTGTGCTAAGAGTGCCCCCAGTGCTGTTGAAATAGCTAATATGTATAGTAGTAGAGGCTAATTTGGAATTGGTGGCATCAAAACTGGTGGATTCAAAAGTTAATCTTTGAGTATCTAGAAAGCTTGTTGATAGTTATCATCCCATTTGAATTTGATGTTTTCATGTAGCAGGTGCTGAAAAGGATTACACTTATCTGCAAGTTGTGCTATGAATCTTCATATGGACTGGAGTCTCCCTTGCATAGATCAAAGTTGACTGATATTTCTTGGTGGCTGCATCTCTAGGATAGCCTTAACTTTTGCTGGATCAGCTTCAATTCCTCTTTTTGATACAATGAATCCTAGGAGCTTCCCAGAGGTTACTCCAAAGACACATTTCTTGGGGTTTAATCTTACTTTATATTTTTCCAACCGATCAAAGATGATTGAAAGTATGTCCAAATGTGTGTCTCTATCTATTGATTTGCCCAAGAGGTCATCAACATAATCTTCCACAATAATGTGCATGAGGTCATGAAAGATAGTAGTCATGGCTCTTTGATATGTAGTGCCTGTATTTTTTAGCCTGAAGGGTATGACATTCTAGCAGAAGGTTCCCCAAGGACAAGTAAATATTGTTTTGTGTTGATCCTCAGATGCGATCTTTATTTGATTATAGCCAGAGAATCCATCCATCAAAGATAACATCGCATGACCTGCTATGAGATCAACAATCAAGTCAATATTTGGTAATGGAAAATCATCCTTAGGACAAGCTTTGTTGATGTCTCTAAAATCTGTACATATTCTGATACTCTGATCTGGTTTACTGACAGGCACTAAGTTGGAGATCCATTCAGGATAATCAATTGGGCATATGAATCTGACATCCGATAATTTCTCAAGTTCTGCTTTGACTAGTAATGCCACTTGTGGATGCATCTTCCTTAATTTCTGTTTCACTGGTTTTGCCCCCAGTTTAACTATCAAATGATGCATTACCAAATCTGGATCCAATCCAGGGACATTAGCGTATGACCATGCAAAGTTGATTTGTCATTCTTTGAAGAAACTTATTAATTTTGACCTTCTTGACTCCGTCAAAGATTGGGCCAGGAATATGTTGTGTGGAACCTCTTCCGTACCAATATTTGTTTTGATAGTCCCTTCTACCAACATGGATGACTTTTCCTCATATGATGCTTGGAGAATGTTGAGCCTTCCATCTTCAGGTGCTTCAAAGAAGTTTTCACCCTCAGATACGTCCTTTCTTTTTACTTTTTTGGGATCAGATAGTGCCATAGTGTGGTTTTCGCCATAAGACCCTTGGTTTGTTTTTATTTTTATATTTTTGCGACTAGAAGGCCCGACACCCTCACCGAAACATGCCATGCTATTGAGTTCTATAGTGTATCCCGCTTTATGGTCCCTAGCGGGAAGATCATCTCGTATGCCAAGATAGTCAATAAAAGCTTCATCATTTTGGAATGTGTCAAGCTGTGCAGGTCCTTCATGATCCCAGTCAATGAGTTGGTGATGAACAAGGGGAAGGCCTTTAATGTCTTTGAAGTTAGCGGGGCTAAGAGTGAAAATGCAGTTATATTTAGGTATGTCGAGGTAATTATCAAGGTCATCATTGGCACTCTCCTCATCAGTCTCGATCGTGAACAAAACCAAATTATCATCACTAGTAGCACATTCTAGGACAAGTGTTCTCATTCTATGTGATTTTGACCTAGAACCTAGAGACAAAGACTGTATGGGTTCCTCTGGAGTTGTTTCCTGACAAACTTTGAATTTTTCATAAAATTTTTCTTCTTCTGTGGGTTCATCTGGCTCTCTGTATGTCTTGGTGAGCTCATAGTCACTAGAGGATTTGTTTGAACCCCATTCGCATTCATTGGAGTCTATGGAATAATGATTCTCTTATTGAATTTTGGCATCTTTGATTTGTAATGCTTCTTCTATCTTTTGAGTTACAAAACCAAGTCCTTTGGAGCATTCCTTTTTGAATGTCAATTCAGGTTGTAAAGGTTCAATGATGCCTTCCTTTCTTAACCCAAGAGGACTTTTCCCATCATACCCAAATTTTTGTAGAATCTTGAACCCTTTGCCATACTTTTCACATGGTAAACTGATGTGATCTTGTGTATCATTTACAAGGTCTTTGTAAAGCATTTTGTATAAGTCTTCCTCTTCCAGTTCACCCCATTTTTGGAAGATTGTAGGATCCCATTCAAGTGTAATGTTAGATACCCACTTAGTGGGATGTGGTCATCCATATTCTTTTGGTGAATTCATGACTTTTTGTAAGTACATGGTCTAATTCAAAGTGTATTCACCCATGCCTTTGTCTTGGAATTTGCCCTTAATTTCACCTTGTTTTGATGTTGAAGGTTTTAATGACTCAGGATCAATGTATGCAGAAGAAGGAACAGCTTCACGATTACTGGGAATGATGGTCTTAGTTTTTGGTCTCAAGTTATTGCAATCTATGAATGGATTAGGATCTCCATTAACTATTATCTCAATTCCATTGTGAGGAAACTTGATGCATTGGTGATATGTAGATGGGACCGCCCTCATTTCATGAATCCAAGGATGTCCTAGCAATATGTTGTATGTGAGATCAAGATCTAGGACTTGACAAACCACGTCCTTCGTAACTGGCCCAACTCTGAGAGGTAAGGTGATTGTGCCTTTGGATGAACACTCTTCATCATCATATGCTTTGATGGTGATTTTGTTTGTAGATTTCACAGCTTTGTCAGAATATCCCAATTGTTTAATAGTGCTCAATGTACAAATGTTTAAACCTGCTCCTCCATCTATCAGGACTCGTTTGATTCAATATTTGTGTATGAAGGCTTCAATGTGTAATGGTGCATTATGTGGCTGACTTACAAAGGCATCATCAACTTTTGTGAATGTAAGAGAGTGTGGAATGGAAAGGTATCCCACCATGGCTTGAAACTGGTCCATGTTCAGATCAGTAGGGATGGCAGTTTCTCTCTAGATTTTGTCAAGAATGGATTTATGTGTGGGGGATATGCATAAAAGCTCAAGGATGGAAATAAGCATGGGTGTTTTTCCTAACTGTTCTACAAGGTCATACTCAAGCTTGGTTGATGAAGAAGCGGTGATTTTAGCTGGAGCACCTTGCAAAGTGAATTTACCTCAAGGAGTTGTAACATGACATTCAGAGGTAAGTCCAGAAGAAGATCTAGTGCCTTTCAAAACAATCTTGGGTCTCTGGGTAGAATTCTAAGGGGTTTTGTCCTTGATGATAATGGTAGAGACATAATTGTCCATTGAGATGTGATTGATAGTTGAATCATAGTTATAAGATGCTCTGGTATAGTTGGTTTGGTCATCTGTGGCTTTAGCTTTTCCCTTGTCATGCTTTGGGAATGGTTCCTTAAACATCTCATGTTCTTGATTGGATGAGTGTCCTTCAATCTCAACATCACCTCTATCAATGAGATCTTGTATGATGTTCTTCATTCGATGACAATTTCCTATCTTATGACCCTTTCTCTTATGAAATTCACAATACTCATCATCATTCCACCAATTTGGTTTCACCTTTGGCTCTTATGGAGGAAAATCTGGAATTGTGATTACCTTGTTCACCACTAGCTTCTTGAAAACTAACTCAAGTGGTTCTCCCAATGGAGTATACTTCCTTTATGATTTAGAAGTTGTTTGAGTATTCACTTGATTGTTTGTAGAACTTGATCCTAAAAAAACAAATTTAGGTCGCACTGTATTGGCATCAACAACACCATCATTGACTATGTTCTTGTTTTTGTTTCAAAATCTTGGCTTATCTTTTCCTTTAAAGTCATCTTTGTTTTCTTTGAATATTTTGATGACTCCTTGTTCAGTTAGGACCTTTTCTGTCGCTAAGCCTTTTTCAATGACATCCTTAAAGGTGGACAAACAAGCTTTTCTTAGATCATAGCCAATGTCTTTGTTAACATTCTGAGTGAACATTTCTACCATTTGTTTTTGTGGGATTTCACAAGAGCATCTGTTGGCTAGATTCCTCCATCTTTGTAAAAATGATGCAAAAGACTCTCCCTCTTTTTGCTTGGTGTTGCACAAAGTAGTGACTGATATGTTTGTCTCTATGTTGTATGAGAAATGTTGGATAAATGCCTCTGCTAAGTCACCCCATGACTTAATACCATGTGGAAGTTGGGAGAACCATTCCATAGCTTGATCACCTAGGCTTTGTGAGAATAATCTCATCAAATATGTCTCTTCTAAAGCTACCTCAATATAAGCTATGAAAAACTATTGTATGTGTACCTTAGGATCCCCTTTTCCTCTATATTTATCAAACTTAGTTGTCACAAAGTGTGTAGGAAAAGGAGGCATTGGAATGCTCTTGTCAAATGGATAAGGACATATGTCTCTCATTGTGTATGTTGGCTTCGGTGTATTTATATCCTCCATTTCTTTTGTAAGTCCCTGATTTGTTGTTCCAAATTGGTCTTAGGTGGAGATCAACTTCTTGGACCATACCCCATGCTTGAGGCACCAATTGGAGGAGGAGCATGTTGCGTATATGGATGATATTGCTCATACACATGTTCATATGGAGGAGGTCTATAATGATGTTGCGTATATGGACCACTTGGTATAGACTCATGTTGAGGAATGAAATATCTACTTTGTCCATGTATACCATACTCTACAGGCATGTCATGTTCTAATGTGTTGTCCCCAAATTTGACATGGGGTTTCCTTGTGTCCAAATTTTGAGCATGCCTTTGAATATCCAATTGCTTTGGTGGTTGATCCTTAGCATTGGTATGTGATTGAGCATAATTTTTTGTATAAGACTTCCATAATGGTCTACGAAGGTGAGTATCATATGCTTGGCCATGTGTGTATGGGACCTCTAGTTTTTGAAACAAAGATGATGGTGATTCAGGCACCATATGTGGTCCTCTATTGCCTCCACTATTAGGTCTCCTTTGATCCATGGTGGAGTGAGTTTGTTGCAAAGGTCTATTTTCCATTATTTGAGACATGTCAAAATCATGAGGTATCTTGGCTCCACTTTGTGCCATCATTTGTAAGAAGTATTGTTTATCCCTCCTCATTATTTCCTCAATCAATCAATTGAAATGAGGATCCATAATGGATTCTTCCACATCTGCCGAATGTATGGAGAATTTGTCCATATTGTAATTGTGTGTATCATTGTTGTTTGTAGTGTCCATGTTCTCAACATTTGGAATGTTTCTATAGGCATCCATGTCAGGTAATGTAGTATGATCAGCATTGAAAAAGATATCATTGTCATACTCATAGGAACTCATGTTTGCGGACTCTTGAGCCTCTTTAGTTTCTCTCCTAGATTTTTGGGAACGGGTTTCAACCATGAACTAGGTATTGACCAAGATGTTTGAGACTAGATGAAAATGAAAAGAGTAGGGAAGACCAAGAGTTTGGATGGAATGTAAATGAATCTGAGGTGTACTTGCAATGTCCAAAATGTGAGACCAAGTATGTATGTAGTAGAGTAGGTGTGGCTTCCAGAGAGAGGATAGTTTCTCTTGATGAGGTAAGTTGACCTTGACTCTAAGTAAGACCAAATGAGACCCAAAGGTGATAGACCTTGATGAGGGACCACTTAGCAAAATGTTGTTGTATGTAGTGTGTTGACAAAGCAAGATGAGGACAAGCAAGTGACCTTTTGACTAAAGTTTAGACAAATGTGAATGAAATGTGAGGTGTAAAGCAATGATGGACTTTGTGAGACCCAAAGACAGGTTGAATGTTAGGTGAAAACCTGAAGAGATAACCTAGGAAGCTCAAGAATTTCGAAACTGACTGTGTTTGTTTGCTGGACTATAAAAGTTTTTCAATTTTGAACACAGACGCACCTGTATACTGTACAAACGCGATTTCCTGACGCAGACGTGGTTCTATTAAACACAGATGCGTTTATGAGATTTTGTCAATGCAATGTTGATTATAGGTACACAAATGTGTTTCTGCCCTCTACAGATGTGGTTATACAACACAGATGCGGTTATATCAGACACAAATGCGTTTCTGCAAAATTTGTGCAATTTTTTTTTTCAATTTGTGAAGTTGTTTTGTGACCAAATCTGAAAGTTTGATTGTTTTTTTTGTGACAAGAGGACACAGTATTGATGAGGACTCAATGTTTACAAGTGTCTAGACAAAATGACTCAAAGTATGTTGTTCAATGTAAAATTGTTTTGCATACACTTGAAGACACAAAAGACACACTGTTTTGTTGTTTGGTCTTGAATGTTTGAATGTTTAAAATAAGTCAAGCACAATTCTTATGGCTAGCCAAGACAATAGTACATGGGGTTTTACCCCCGAGTCTACGCTATTCAAAGTGGATACTTAGATGCTTGACCTCACTGGCTCCACCCTTGGCACTCACTTCTCGGGTCAGCGAAGCATCAGTCCCCATGAAAATTCCCTATGGTGAACTTTGTATCTCTACTAAGAACCATATGTGTGTGGGCTGCTACCAGAGGTCCGACCTTCTGCCCCAACAACTAGAAGGATTTGGGATTCTAAAACAAAAAGGTGCTAGTAAGGGCATCCGCTCGTGTGGCCATACATGCAACACTTTCAGCTCTGTAAATACAGAAGGCTCCCAACCAGTAGGGGTTACGCCCTACAAATGATCAAATAAATTTGATCAAACGGGTTTATGGGGAGACAGTGTCAGTATGAACTAATCAGCACACGTTATTCATAGTTTTCACCATTAATATAGTTATTTATAGTGGTTTGGAAGAAGATGGCTTTTATTTTGCTACCACTTGGGTTGTTCTCTTCTCACTAGTAGTCCTAATGACCACACAGGAAGACAGGCCCTCTAAAGATTTAAACAAAAAGAGCCTATTGCTCAAGACACAAAAGACAATGGTTCAATTTTAGCGCACCAATTGAAGTGTTTGCTAATCTATGAAAAACAAGGCACACAATAAAAATTCAAAAACCCTTGCCAAGGACCTGCAACAAAGATTCATTAGTAATTTGGATTGTTTCAAATGATCACACCTTCTTGCAAGCACACAAGTTAGGTAAATTTTAGATCCAAAAGACTTTGTGAAAATAGGGGCCTTCAACAAAATGATTTTTCTTTCAAGGCAAGCTGCAACAATTATATTAGCTAGATCTGCAAATGTTAGCTCAAAATAAACCAGATCTAAAAATAAAACCAAATGACTAAAAACTTGAATCAATAAAAATCTGAAATGCAAATAAGTGTACACAGACATGGTTACCCCAAACACAGATGCGGCTCTCTGACACAGATGCACTTTTGTGAAACATAGACATTGATTTAGAACGCAGACACGGCTTCTGGACACAGACGTGCCTAAAAACACCACAGACGTGACTAAAGAACATAGACGCAGTTTTCAAAATCTGCAAAAATAAAATACTATCGAGGATGTAGACGCAATCCAAGATGTCACAAATGGGGCAGAAAATCATAAATGCGATCCGAAAGTACGCAGACATGAGAATACCAGAATGCCGTCAAAAATGTCAGATCTGCAACTTCAAAATACAATATCTGCAACAAGGATGTTAAATGCAAAAGGGACAAGAGTCCCACTGGGCGTGCCAAAATGTATATGGTGAAAATGGATAACAACAATAACAATATTGGAAGACTAAGTGAATTCAACCACAAAAACCCTAGCCTAACAACAACAAAGATCCACCATAACATATGAAGATTACCTAAGACAATGCAAATCAAATGAAATCACAAAGATTATACCATCACATGTCCAATAGGGTTTGAATCTCCATTCTTCCTATCTCCATTGATCTTGTTTGATATATTTTCTCTCAGATTTTATGTGCACAAGAGCTCAACAAAGAACAGAATGTGGTTGTAAGTAGGATTGCATATGAAAAGCGTAGTGTAGTCAAGTAGTCGGGTAGTTAGTTAGGGTTGATAATGAAGGAAGCATCTCCTTATATAGAAGACACAATATGAAATGGAGGGATAAGATTGAGAGGTGTAAAAGGAGGTCGGCTATGATTAGAGGGTAGGTAGAGAAAATAATAAAATAATGAAAGGGGTAGGTAGTGTAGGAATTAAGAGATGAATGCCATGTGCCATATGTAGAAACGGTTAATGAATTAATTAAATAAATAAAGATTTATTTAATTAATAGAGGAAGTGGGATCAATTAAATAAATAAGATATTTATTTAATTTGGGAAAAGGGATAATTTAAATAAATAAATGTATTTATTTAAATGAGAAATAAGGCTAGAAGAGGATAAATGAATTAATTAAATAAATAAAGATTTATTCAATTAATAAAAGAATTAGGCTTAGATAATTAAATAAATAAAATATTTATTTTATTAGACATGACAATTTTAGGTGTCTACAGTTACCATAGCTCCATAGGCATATCCCCCTACTAGGGTCTATATAGGAAACCATGTTGTATTCTGCTCAACTGGGATATATTAGAGGACATGGTGCATATTGGTTCAAAAATGTTACATGATATGGAGGAGCAGGTTGCTCGTATTAGATAGCACATGATAATTGCATAGGATAGGCAAAAGAAATATGCAGATGCTCATAGTTCTTAGTAGGTGACAAGGTTTTCTTGCGAGTATAGGCATGAAAGATCATAATCCATTATGGAAAAGGCTCTAAGTTGGTGCATTGATATGTAAGACCATTTGAGATCTTGGAGAGGATTGGTCATGTACCTTATCACCTTGCACTACCACGTAGCTTGTCTCACATCCATGATGTATTTCATGTATCAATTTTGAGATTATATCATCCTGACATATCTCATGTTCTTGATTGGAATGTCTTATAGGTTGACGACGGGCAACTTTCTTTAGAGCCCATGCACATTCTTCAGCGTAGAGAGATCTTCCTCAAAGGAAAAGGGATAGAGAAAGTAAGGGTCTAGTGGGACCTGAATGATGAGACATCAACCACTTGGGAGGATGTAGCCTGCATGAGAGAGTTGTAACCCTAATTGTTCTCAGGCTTCTAGGAGTAAGCATAGGCAAAGGGGGGGAGAATGTAATGCCCACACTTGAGCAAACTCTTATTCCAATTTGATAGACTCGATTAGACATTTATTTTAGTGTGATGGATATGATAGACTTGTTTGGATTCACATGATGCATAGATGTATTTTGGCTTTTATATGTTCTTCATTGATGATCATTGATAGACATTGTATGTATCATAACTTTGGATGTTATGGATTTTTTCTCATGCTTCGTTGTGACCTTATGTGATTCAGATATCATGATAATTCTTTTATTTCTATATGTATTTATGTCATGTTGATGTTTAGATAGATAGATTTAATTGATTATTGCTTTTTATGAGATGGACATACTAACCCTAGTTTTAATTTATGTTAGATGTATTACTCATTGTATGACTATTGTTTGACTATATGCATGGGGGATTCAACATCACATCACTCATTGCGAGTGGGAAGTGTTGTTGCGACATTCCTCCACTTGTCTACTATATATGTATATATATGCACCTGTATTGCTTTGTGGTTGCAGGGTTGTAGGTACTAAGGCATTCATTCCTCCCAGGCAACTAGATGCAAGCTTCCCTAGCTTGACAGGTGTGATTGTGCCTCTTCCCAAGGGCAATATCTAGTTCGGAGATGTCTTTGGATCCCTTCCCGTACTCTAGGTCTAAGTTTGACGTCGAGTCCTTGTTATGAGTCTTGGAAAGTTTTCCATGTCATCGTCGTCATCATGAATTGTGAGTATGTGGCATGGTTAGTTGATTATTAAGTTATTTTGTTTAAGTTCTCTGAGTGGTGATTGATTTATTATTTAGCATATTTAATTTTGGCATTTGATTGACCATGTTTGTATGGTTACTTGATACTAGTTATGACCTTGTTAGTAATTTTGTTATTTTAAAAGTTATTAAAATTTAACGATTGTCAATTATTACTATTCCGCTTTTAAAAGTTGGTTAATGCTCATATTGAGATTTTGAGATTATATTTGGCCATTTACATTTTAAGTTGATTTAATTTATTGAACATTTGTTGATTTTAACATTATTGACTTTATTGTCATATAACCATTTTAATCTTTAATTATTTATTTACCTTGATTATTTTAACTGTATTATTTATATAATGATGGATTTGATTTATTGTCGATTAATGTTGAGAAGTCGGTTATTTAATGAAATTAGTTTGTTTGATTTTTAAATCATGTATATATGTATAAATATAAATATAAATATAAACATAATTTGAGTGATGAAAAGAGATAAGTTATAATATTTTACTTATTATATATTACTACATTTTAATACTCAATCTTTTATTTTGAAAGTTGTTGTAAAAGCCTATTGAGGAAATAGATTTTTAAGATCCCATAAAAAATATGATATGGCAATTTCCAATATTTTATTCTCCCATTTTGTAAGAGAGCTTGTATTTTTATTTTGGGGGATTTTTTTTTCTCTTCATATTTTCTTGATTCTTAGCTTTTTTGGGAAGAAGAAGATTGTTGGAGAATTTGTAGAGGATTGAGGAGCTGGAGAAGCCTTGTTGTTGGTGGATTGGTTTCTGCCTAAACTTCCCTTTTACCATTTTCTTTAGGAAGAGGTAGGGTTCTGGTCTTCCCATGTTTTGTCTTTTGTTCCATGAGCTGAAATTAAAATCTAGAGAGGAAAATCTTCGTTTCACCCTCTACATGTTCAATTTTGGTTGCATTCAAATGAGTTTTAGATTTGTAATGAAACATTGTGATTTCAAAATGTCATTGAAGAAGAAACAAAAAAAAAGAAAGAAAACCCCCATTTTGAGTTTTAGCTGTGAGTTGTGAGGAGGAAAACAAGAAATCTTGGGTTTAGAGAAAACTAATTTTGTTGTAGAAATCTTGTTGGTAATTTCTTGTTTGAGATTTTTTTTCGGGTTTGGGACTGTCTTCTTCTTTCTAGGTCTATTGTTAAGAGATTCCCCCTCATTCTTCCTTCCCTGTAGTTACTTACTGCTTGTATTCAAACTGTTAATGAGGAGAAAAAAAATTACACATGAATTTTTAAACAAAAAGAGAAAATTAAAAATAAATAAAAAATGAAAAAAAACATTTTACAACCACGTAGTGGCCTGGTCTTGCCAGCACCACGCTCCACATAGTGTGGGGGCAAAGTGGTGCTAGGAAGAACCACCCACTACATAGTTGGGGGTGATGGACAACACCACTGACTATGTAGTGGGGGTGCTAGGCAGCACAACCCACCACGTGTGGTGGGGAATACTGAGCCACCAACACCACATATGTGGTGGGGGTGTGCAACTAGTGTTGGACAACCCAGATAACCAGAGGAGAATTGTGAGGGGGGAGGGCGAATCAGTTGTCATCGGATTATAGAACTTTAAGCATTTAAATCCTTATTATGGAAACACATAAACTTAATACTAGAATTCATAAACCAAATACAAGAATCATTGATAAAACATTTAAACATAAACCTAAATCATGGAATAGTTACCATCCATCCATAACACATGAAACCAAGATTTGTATGTGGAAAACTTGGTAAAGGGAAAAACCACAATGAGAAGCCTACCCACAGTTAAATAATACTTATGCCATAAGTATGTGATTACAATATGAGGGGCATGCACATGCAAGAAGGCCAAAAACCTAGAGAACATTGCTCATCATAAAAAGGAGCCTCACTGAGTACATAAACATAAGACTAGAATCCAGAAAGAAGAGTGAACTACAAGTATAGCATCTCCTATGCCTGAGTACAGTTCCAGTTAAGCTCAATATCAGAGGCCTTAAACCTCTCTTACAAACCCAGTTCGATCACCTATGATAGACCAAACCTTTTGCATATGATTACAACATTATTCACACACAGATCATTCCATAACCTTTTCCTATTAATCGATGATCTACAAAGAGATCTTACATAATATTTATACCAACCTAGGACCTAAACAATTAGGTCGGCCACCTAAAAGACAATACAATAAATTCATAACATAAACCCATAATCCAATGATCGACCAAGTCAGCTTAGACTAAAAACAATGCAAACCAACCATTAAATCTTGTTGATAAGAGATCAAGAACATCCTCCAACACGTCATAGAAACTGGTCCATAACCTAGATAACATGAGACCCAAAATAGGTCACCATAAACCAAATACAACACCACCGATGAACTGGAACATGAACAAGATAACAAACACCATCTTGAAAGCCATCTAGAAGATGCACCAACACCACTTATCACATGCATCAAAAGATCTTCAAGAAAGCTCTGTCGTTAAAATCCTTACCGGTGACCAAAAGGCTTACTAGAACAAATGATAGCTCCTAAGTCATCAAATGCTAAACTAACCAATTGTGATACACATCTTAATAGAATTAATGATAGATCCAAATCAATTCCAGAAACCAAAGCATACCGAATCCTACTGGATCAATAGCATAATCAAGGTCACTCTACCAAAACCGATCAAAAATCAGTAAACAACCAAAACAATTGGTGTTGCCATCAATGACAAAACATCAATGGAACACATATTCAATTCCTCCAAATTGCCAACAATCTCTCCCTTTGGTATTGATGGAAACACTAGATGTGAAAAACATCCAAGTGCCAAGAAATGCCAAATAGGTCTCCCCCAATTGAAGACAACCAACAATCTCCCAACAAATGATATATCAATGAAGTTCTGAACCAAACTCACTTTTGACTGATATTTTGTTAAGCTCTATTTTTCACATATATCTCTCCCCCTTTGACATCAATTCCAAAGATTTGGCATAAATCATCAAAGAAAAATCATAAATCCTTTGAATCATACAAATGACTACTCCCCCTGAGTAGTAGCACCACCACATCAATCTGAAATGAGTAATAATTCTGATAATGCATACCGGACTGATGCTAATTAGCATCAATCAGGTCTCTACCAAAGGGGTAGAAACCCCCAATTTATCTTTGAAGTACTCAAATGATTCTTTAGGCAAAGGTTTAGGGAAAATGTCTGCAATCTTCTCTTTAGTGTTCACATAAACCAGTCCGACTTCATTTGCTTCCACCTTCTCCTTCAAAAAGTTATACTTGATAGATATGTGCTTTGTCTTAGAATGCAATACCAGATTCTTTGATATATCAATAGCAGTAGAGTTATCATAGTGAATAACTACCAGTTTATTACAATCCACCTTTATATCCTTCAACATTTTCTTCATCCATAGAGCTTTTCTACAGTTAGTAGCAACAACAACATACTCAACTTCAATAGTAGATAAAGAAGTGCATGACTCCTTGTTGATCCATGAAACAAATTTCTTTCCAACAAAGAAAGATCCACTAGAGGTGCTCTTCCAATCATCAACATCATCAGCCCAATCTGCATCTGTATATGCACATAATGCAAAGTCATCATTTTTAGGATACCACAAACCATATTCAGTTGTTCCCTGAAAAATACCTAAAAATGCTTTTCATCGAACTCTCATTATTTTCTCTAGGATCACTCTGATATCTTGATACAATACAAACTACATTCATTATATCTAGTCTAGTCTGAGTGATATATAACAAACCACCAATCATAGATTTCTATCTAGTAGGATTTACTGATGTAGACACATCTTTCTTTGTCAATTTCTCACTTGTAACCATAGGAGTACTAAATTTCTTCAACTACTCTCTAACATACTTAGTTTGATAGATGAAAATACCTTTATTAGTTTGAGTAATCTACAAACCTAAAAAAAATATCATCTCCCCAATCATAGACATCTCAAATTTATTCTTCATATTGTTAGATAATTCCATCCACAAGTTATCTTCACCTCCAAAAATGATATCATCAATAAAGACCTCAATAATCAATATGTCATTATCAATGATATTATAATATAAATTACTATCTGCATTACCTTTAGTGAAATCAAGCTTCAAAAGATATTTATCCAGTCTTGCATACCAAGCTCTAGGGGCTTGTTTCAATCCATATAATCTTTTCTTAACCTACAAAATATGTTTTTGTCATCTGAAAGTGAAAATCCATTAGGTTGCTCAATATAAACTTCCTCTTCAAGATCTCCATTCAGAAATGCATACTTAACATCCATCTGATAAACCTTGTAATTCTTATGAGCAGTATAAGCAAGAAATAATCTCACAGCTTCAATCCTAGCTACCGGTGCAAACGTTTAACCATTATCAATTCCTTCCTACTAATAATATCCTTTGCAAATCAATCTAGATTTATTCCTCACAACTTGATAGGTTGGGGTAATCCTCTTACAACACTTGACTTTCTTATCCTAATCAGATTATCAAAATTAACATGACAACATATTTTATGCCATAACCAACTATCTTCCATTCTTGCAACCAGACAATTATTAAAATTACTATTCAAATGGAATACGTTACCTCTAGTTTGCTTCCCGGTAGCAATCAGTTCACCATTACCTCCAAGAATTCTACAGACTCCACTCTTAAATTCAAGTAAATAACCTTTATCATTGAGTTGACCGACACTTAAAATATTATGCTTAAGACCATTTGATGCAGAGCCCTTCCCACACCTAAGGACAGGTCCAAAAGGTTTAGTTTGACCCCTTCAAGTGGCAACAAGGATCCTACAAGAAGGACTCCACACCTTTTCCCAACATGCCTCACCATGACTCTTTCTCTTAGCAACCTTGGATTTGGTCCACTCATGACATCTAAGAACTATTCCAAGCATTGGTTTTAGGCTTTGACATCAATGCCCTATACTTCCTTTGTAAATCTACCCTGTTGGCTAGTAGCCCTATTTGGTGGTTATTTTACCCTTAACTCCAAAATATTGCACACAACCTGAAAAAATACTTACCATTATAGATACCCTCCATGGAGTTACACTCATCCCCAAAAGGGGTTGGCAAGGTCTGCAATCTAAGGGTCTAAACCCTTTAGAAGCCTATAGACCTAATTAGGGCGATTAGGCCTAATTTACAAAGAAACACAAATTTCAAGGCTTTCAATTGCAAAAAAAAATTCATGAGCATGTGGGGGACCATGAATAATCTCTAATTCTAGGGTTTCATTCCTGGAATCCACCGCTAAAAGATTTTAGGGTGACTATCCTAATTTTGTGCAAGGTAGTCACATGGAGATGCCTACCTAGATTTGTCTCATTCTTCTCACAACAAAGCCTTCCCTACAAAAACCCATGGAAATCCTAAAATCCACTAACCAATCTTTCATTTCAGAAAAGGAAAGAATTTTTAGATGAGTGAGATGCAAGATATAGCCATTTCTTGTCAAAACCCTAGCCAAACCCTTGTTTTCCAGCCTATAGTCAATCAAAGAAGGGGTTCAGACTACTCTTAGAAGATAAAGACCTCAAACCACCACCAAAAGAGAATTAACTCAACCCTCTACCTATTCCATGAATTATTTTGTTATTTTCAATCTGTACAATGATGTACAACCACTGCAAACTCAGAATTTCTGGGAAATAACTCAGTGTTCAATATTTTATTGTCTTCAAACTTCAATCCACAATAACTCTAACCTTGGGAATCATGTCCACAAGGTATATATCCTTCTCCAATGGTTACCAACTTAATTTTTAAGATGTTGGATTCATTGGGAAGCTTACACCAACCAAAATTGGAAAAGTTGCACTTTTGCTTGCAAAAGTTGCACTTTTTGAAAAAGTTGTCAAGTAACACAAATTTGGGATCCACACAACTTGGATCAACCAAAAACCAACTACACACCCTAAAACCCTACAAAACATTAAAACCAACATCCTGCTACCCCTATTTACCAAATTGTCCGAATTGGCTTATCAGGATGCCTAATTTGTGACATTGGTTTACGTGGTAGGGTCCTTATTGAATACATGAAAATTTCACAAACAAAAGACATTCACAATGATCCTAAGATCCTAATATTCATCATCACATCAATGATTGGATTGTTGAGGAGGTTCCCTTGCACCATACTCCCTGGGAAAAGAGATCTCAAGCCCACTTGAGATCAGAGTTTGGAGGTCTACATCGTGATTGTAAATTTGATTTTGTGTCATCCAAACTACTTCTGAGTCTGGTTGCCTTGCCAAGCCACCAAATACTCCTTGTACTCCTTGTTCCTTGTTCTCTTTGTGACTCTAGTGTCTAGAACCTTACTCAACTTTGGTGGATCATGATTTGGAATATCATCATCTAATGCAACTTGCATTGGTTCCTCCTCTTCATTACCATTGCCTTTGTAAGGGGTGAGATCACACACATTGAAAATGGGTGACAATCCAAGATAAGGAGGAAGTTGGATTTCATAAGCATTCTGCCCACATTTCTTCACAATTTGACATGTTCCAATCTTCCTCTGCATGAGCTTTGTGTGTTTTCCTTTTGGGAGTCTCTCCTTCTTTAAATGTATCCATACTAAGTCCCCAACACCAAACTACACATCCCTCTTTTTCTTGTTAGCATAAGCCTTGTACTTCTCTGTAGACTGTTGGAGATGAGACTTTACTTGATCATGCACCTCCTTGATAGCTGATGCAAAAGCTTCACCATCTGCACTAATGGATTCCTCTTTAGGCAACTCCCTCAACTCTAATACACCTCTTGGGTGGATTCCATACACAATTTGAATAGGATATTTCCCGGTGCTTCTGTTTATGGTGTCATTGTATGAGAACTCTGCCTGTGACAGTATGTTGTCCCATTTTTCTCCATGTTGTCTTGTCAAGCATCTTAATAGGTTTCCCAAAGACCTATTGACAACTTCAGTTTGTCCATCCGTTTGGGTATGGTAGGAGGATGAGAAAGATAGGTTGGTTCACAACCTCTTCCATAGGGTCCTCCAAAAATGTCCTATGAACTTCACATCTTTGTCTGAAACTATGGTTAGAGGTGACCCATGTAATCTGAGTATCTCTTTGAAAAAAAAGTCCACAACATATGAGGCATCACAAGAGGTTTTGCATGGCAAGAAGTGAGCCATTTTACTAAATCTGTCCACCACTACAAAGACACTGTCATATCCCTTCCTTTTCCTAGGTAGACCCAAAACAAAATCCATGCTTATGCTTTCCCATGGCCTAGAAGGAATGGGTAAAGGTTGGTACAAACCTGCATTGGTGGATTTCCCTTTGGATTTTTGACAAATCACACATGTTTCTACAAACCTCCTCACATCTTCCTACAACTTAGGCCAGTAGTAGTGTCTTTTTACAAGGTCAAGGGTCTTGTCAAGACCAAAATGACCTGCCATTGCTCCACAATGCTTCTCCCTAATAATATTCAATCTCATTGAACACTTAGGAATGTATAACTATTCACCTTTGAATAAAAATCCCTCTTGGATCAAAAACTTTGAAAATTCAACATGATACCTCTCACCAAAAGACTCACATACCTTGTAGATCTCTCCAAAATCTTCATCAACATCATACATTTTCCTCAAGGAGTCAATGACAACACTTTCCATCTTGATTTTGTTGATGGTTAAGACCCTCCTACTCAAGGCATCTGCAACTTTGTTCTTGACCCCCTTTTTGTGATTGAGGTTGAAGGTGAAGGCTTGTAGGGTCTCTACCCACTTCATGTGCCTGTGATTCAACTTCTCTTGACTATTTATGAAACTTAGAGCTTGATTATCAATGAACACTATGAAATCTTTTGGCAATAAATAGTGCCTCCACTTCTTCAATGACTAGACTAAAGCATACATCTCCAAATCATAAGATGAGTATCTCCTCTTGGAATCATTTAGTTTTTCACTAAAAAAGGCAATGGGCCTTCCCTCCTGACTTAGTACTGCCCCAATAGCCATGTGGCTTACATCACATTCTACTTGAAATATCTTGTTGAAGTCTGGTAGGGCAAGGACTGGTTGTTCTACAACTCTTTTTTTTAAGGTCTCAAAAGAGTCATCTGCCTCCTTGGTCCAACTGAACCTATACTTTTGTCCTCCTTTTATAGTGTCAAGCATTGGTGCACAAACATGACTAAATCCCCTTATAAACTTCTTATAAAAAGTTGCTAAGCCATGGAAACTCTGAACATCATTCATGGTTCTAGGTGTTGGCCAAGACAGAATAGCACTTACCTTCTCCTAGTCCATTTTCAACTCACCTTGTGAGATTACAAAGGCCAAGTAAATGATCTCCTCCTGCATGAACAAATACTTATCCAAATTTATCATTAGCTGCTCTTCATGTAACCTTTTGAGGACCATATCTACATGTCTGAGGTGCTCTTCCCTCATGTGGCTAAAGATCAATATATCATCTAGGTATACTATTACAAACTTGCCTATGAACTCCACCAAGACCTCATTCATCAACCTCATAAAGGTACTAGGTGCATTGGATAACCCAAATGCATGACCTTCCACTCATATAACCCCTCATTGGCTTTAAAAGTTGTTTTCCATTCATCCCCTTGCCTTATTCTAATATGATGGTATCCACTTTTTAGATCCATTTTGGTGAAATATTTTGCACTCCCCATGCAATCAAGTAAATCTTCTCTCCTAGGAATTGGGAACCTATACCTTATAGATATCTTGTTGATGGCCCTAAAGTCTTTGCATAGCCTCCAAGTGCCTTCTTTGTTGGGTGCAAGGACAACAGGTACTGCACATGGGCTTAGACTTTTGCCAATTAGCCCTGATTCTAACAACTCCTCAATTTGTCTTGCAATCTCTACATTTTGGTCTGGAGTAAGTTTGTAGGCTACTTTATTTGGTAGGGTAGACCTAGCAATCAGATCTATGCAATGACTTATGTCTCTCACCAATTGTAGGGACCTTGGCATTCCATCTGAGATGATGCCTTTGTATTTTTCAAGCAACTTTTTGACTATAGGATCTATGTGCCTCTGTCCTTCTTCTTTCTTCTATGCAAACTGCTCCTTCTTTGTCACCTTTGACTTGGGAATGAGGGCATAGCAAACTACATCCTTTTTTTGCAATCTCCTTCATGAATTGCTTTCCTTATACCAACAACACTTTGGCATCCTTCCCCTTTGGTTCCATCTCATTCTCTATCAAAGGTAAAATTTCTATCACCTTACCATTCTTAGTGATTGAAAAGGGGTTTCTAACCCCATCATAATGATCCTTCAAACCAAACTGCCAAAGTCTTTCAAATAGGAGATGACATGCATCTATCTTGGCTATATCAAATAGAAATCTATCCTTGTATGATCCAATCTCAAACTCTACCCAAGCCTTCTCTTCTACCACTACTTGTTGACCTTGGGTGAGCCATGAGACTTTGTAGGGGTAAGGATGTGGCAACCTTCTCAACTTAAGCTTCTCTACCATTTTAAGTGACACAAAATTCTCAATAGACCCAGAGTATATCAAGACCTTGCATACCTTTCCTCTTGCTCTGCAGGTAGTTTTGAAAAGAGACTTTCTTTGCGGGGGCTCCTTATTAGGTACCTTCATGGTGGTCACTACTCTCCTCATCATCAAAGACTCTCCTCTTTTAGGGTAGCCATATCTATCAAGAACATTGACACTTTGATAGCTGTTTGCACTTGCCACACTTTGGCAATCAGATTCCTGCACCAAGTTGCTCCTCCTTTCCCCCATGGAGCTTGTAGGCTTCTCTGGACACCTATTGGCCATGTGCCCCTCTTTTTTGTAGTTGTAATATCTAGGAGTTCTTCTACCTTTGGATCTTCCCGTATAGGATGGCCTTTTACCCCTAAAGTTCCCTCTTTGATTGTAGCCTCCTCCTTGGTTGTAACTGCTCTCTCCTCTAGTGCCTTCTCGACTAGACTCACCTTGGTATCCAAAACCATTTCCTCTACCTCTAAAAGGGCATCTTCCCCCTCTTTGTTGTCTCCCTTTACCTCTTCTATTTTTTTCCTTTGTTCACTTTAGCTTCTCCTCAACCTTGAGTGCCAACTGAAAACATTTTTGGACTGTCTCTAGGGTGTGGAGGTTCAAATCTTCTTGGATGGCAAATCTCAGTCCACTAAGATATCTCACCACTTTTTCATCCTCACTCTCTTTTACCTTGGTCTTCACACACAACTTCATGAATTCCTCTATGTAGGAACCCACATCCATCTCCTTCTGCTTCAAGTTCTATATCCTCTTGTGCAATTGGACATTATAGTCCACTGGAACATATGCTTCCTTCACCAAAGTCATCATCTTCTTCCAAGTAGCAACTCTTGTCTTCCCCTCTTTCACCCTCTCATCTTGGATGAAAGTCCACCAAGTTAGTGTAGCCCCTTTCATTTTGGATTGGGCCATTTTCACCCTTTGGTACTCTGGTATGTCTTCACTCTCAAAGAACTTGTCCAAGGAGTCTATCCACTCCATCACTGTATCGAGTTCCATCTTGCCTACAAACACTGGCAGATCCAACTTCACATCCATTGTTCTCCTTTCCATGGACTTGAGGACACTCATCAGGGGTCTCTGGTCTGCAGGAACCTCTAGTTCTTCTTTCCTAGGGATCTCCTCTTCATCCCCTTCTTCATCGCCTCTAGAGTCTCTCTCTCCCCTCCCCACTTTTCCCTTCAACTAGTCCATTTCATTTCTCAAGGCCTGATTCTCATCCCTGACTGCTCTTCTCTTTGCCATCTGCTTCTTCAAAAAGATAACCAACTCAACATTGGTCATCCTTGATGGGAGATCTTGAGATCCCTCTTCCTCTGACATCTTGTCTTCTTCTCTAGTCCAAAGTACACTCCTAAGCTCTGATACCACTTGATGTAGAGCCCTTCCAAAACCTAAGGATAGGTCCAAAAGGTTTAGTTTGACCCCTTAAAGTGGAAAAAAGGATCCTAAAAGAAGGACTCCACACCTTATGGACTTGAACTACTCTCCACTACTCAAGCCTAGTCCCTACTCAAAAACAGTAAATGGCTTCAACATTCCCAACATGCCTCACCATGAATCTTTCTCTTAAGATCCTTGGATTTGGTCCACTCATTACATCTAAGAAGTATTTCAACCATTGTTTTTAGGCTTTGGCATCAATGCCCTATACTTCCTTTGTAAATCTACCCCCTTGGCTAGTAGCCCTATTTGGCATTTTTTTGCCCTTAACTCCAAAATCTTGCACACAACCTGACAAACTACTTACTATTCTAGATTCCCTTTATAGAGTTACACTCATCCCCAAAAGGGATTGGAAATTTCTATAATCTAAGGGTCTGAACCCTTTAGAAGCCTAGAGACCTAATTAAGGCAATTAGGCCTAATTTACAAAGAAACACCAATTTCAATGATTTAAATTGCAAAACTAATTTCATGAGAATGTGGGGGACCATGAATAACCTTTAATTCTAGGATTTCATGCCTGGAATCCATCGCTAAAAGATTTTAGGGTGACTGTCCTAATTTTGTGCAAGTTAGTCACATGGAGATGCGTACCTAGATTTGTCTCATTCTTCTCACAACAAAGCCTTACCTACAAAAACCCATGGAAATCATAAAAGAAACTGACCAATCTTTCATGTCACCAAAGGAAATAATTTTTAGATGGGTAAGATGCAAGATATGGCCATTTCTTGTCAAAACTGTAAGGAAGTTAAGTAGTGGAAACAACTTCCTACACTAACCTTGAGAGGAGGGTAATGCAAAACTTTTTCAGATCATTACAACAGTTACAGAAAATGGAAATAGATATAATAGCATTCATACCACAACACAATGATTTACGTGGGGAAAACCCTTTCGGGAGAAAAACCCCACCCTCCAAAAGCAGCTCAATATTTTATTCAGCAATCAAAAACAGATTACAAAATACTTGCAGAGCAAGCTCTTCGCAGGAGTACCACTAATTAGAGATTCAGAGGCAACTCAATAGCCATAGGACTCTTACTCACAACCTCTATCTCACACACCTCATAAATAGGAGATACAATACAAGAAACCATCAAATGGTATTACAAAACCATGGGCTAAAACCACCCAATAAGGTGTAGCCAACCTTATCTCCCTTCTAGATGCCCTATGACATGTTAAAGCACACATCAACATGTGTCGCTCCCTTTTTACAGCTCATTTATGTATTCGATACAAATTATTTTTCCTATTTCAGGAGTACAAACTTTCGGAGGCCATAACTTGAGAACCGGGTGTCCAATTGACGAACCGTTTGAAGCGCTGAAAAGCTCGCGAAGTTCTCTATCACCTCATAACCCGCTTCACCAGTTACGGCCACTTTTCAGGGCATTTTGGAGCCTCTAAAGTCCCCAAAATTAAGTTTAAATATTTTATTGCACCCCTCCAAGACGAAAATATTAATATCTTCAAAACTAGCTGTGACCTTGCAACGCAACTTTACCGGAATGCTTATCTAACCAACCAGAAGCTTCAGGGAGAGTTTCACACCATTTCGTGCTCAAATGGAAACTTACTATAAATAGTAACCTCGCATAAATGCAAGGTTGAGACACCATTTTTCCCAACAAATCTCCCACTTGTCGAACACCTTGCAAGAGCGGAAGGGAATGTCAACACAATGAATCAATTGCTAGGGGCCATAAGGCCCATAGACTCTGAACACCATCTGAACTTCTTTATGCTCACAGCCTTAGTTAAAGCATCTGCAACATTCATCAAAGTTTCCATCTTAACTAGCTTCACCCTACCATCTTCGACCATATCTCTAACAAAATGATACTGAACATCAATATGTTTGGTCCGGGCATGAAATGTTGGGTTCTTAGCTAGGCTGATTGCACTTTGACTGTCACAGTAAATTGTCACTATACCTTGTTTTATTCCAATATCCAAACATAGTCTCTTAGGCCAAATGGCCTTTTTACAAGCATGAGTAGCTGCCATATACTCTGATTTAGTAGTGGATAAAGCAACCATAGCCTGTCGCTTACTCATCCAACTAATTGCACCACCAAACAAAGTAAACACATAAGCACTGGTGGATATTCTGCTATCAATATCACCTGCCCAATCTGAATCCACATAACCATGGATATCAAGGGAAGTCATGTCTCCAACTGAATTACCATGATAACACAAAGAATACTCTGAAGTACCCTTCAAATATCTGAAGACTCTTTTGACTGCATCCCAATGAACTCTACCAGGATTAGACATATATCTAGAAAGTACTCCCACTGCTTGGGCAATGTCTGGTCTAGTACAGACCATAGCATACATCAAGCTTTCAACTGCACTCTGGTAAGGCACTCTGGTCATGTTCCTCCATCTCCAATGGGGATGTAGGACAATCTGAAACAGATAGTTTTGTTCCAACTGTAAAAGGAACACACAATGGTCTACAATTCTGCATGTTGAACCTCTGTAACACTGAATTCACATACTTACTCTAGCCTAGCCATAGCTTTCTGTTCACCCTATCTCTTCTAATTTCCATCCCAAGAATGTGCTTTGCTACACCAAGATCTTTCATTTCAAATTTAGCAGCAAGCTGAGACTTCAGTTCTGAAATCATACCTTTCCCTTTACCAATGAATAACATATCATCAACATACAATGCAATGAATAAGAAATGATCACCATAAGATTTATAATAAACATAGTAATCTGATTTAGAACATTCAAATTCCAAACTCAACACATATGTATCAAATTTCTGGTACCACATCCTAGGACTTTGTTTGAGGCCATACAAAGATTTCTTCAATTTACAGACCAAATTACTTTTGCCTTTCACCACATAGTGCTCTGGCTGTGTCATATAAATATCTTCCTCCAAATCACCATGAAGGAAAGTAGTTTTCACATCCATTTGCTCAACCTCTAAATCATAAGCAGTAGCAATAGAAAGCAAAAATCTAATGGACATCATTTTTGCAACAGGAGAAAATATCTCACCGTAATCAACACCCTCAACCTGAGAGTAGCCTTTTGCAACCAACCTTGCTTTATACTTCTCAATGCTTCCATCTGAACCAATCTTTTTCTTGAACACCCATTTACAACCAACAGGTTTTCGTCCTTCAGGCAATGGTACAAGATCCCATGTATCATTCTTTTTCAAAGCTGCCATTTCTTCCTCCATAGCAATCTTCTAGGATTCTGCATCATTCATATCTAATGCCTCTTCTATAGATTTTGGTTCATCCACACTAGTATTTAGAGCAAAAATACATCTCCAATCATCAGGTGAATACCTTTCAGGTGGTTGTCTATGTCTTGTAGACCTTCAAACAAGCTAAGTTGGAGGTTCTTCCTCCTCTTCTGAAGATTCAGAGCTAGACGAGCTCTCCTCAAATTCTTGCCTATCTAGGGGTCTCGATTCAACTCTTTCAGGTGTAGAAGGAAGTTGAATCACATCTTCTTTTTTAGTCTGTTCTGGCTGCAATGTAATAGAAGGAGACTTAATTTCTCTAAAAATAACACTTCTACTATGAATTACCTTTTGTGCAACAGGGTCCCAAAGCTTGTATCCTTTCACACCATAACTATACCCGATGAAGATACATTTCACAGCCTTGTTCTCCAACTTTGTTCGCTTCTCCTTTGGCACATGTGCATATGCCTCGCAACCAAAAACTCTAAGATGTCTCAATGAAGGCTTGTGACCTGACCATGCTTCCATAGGCGTTTTATCAACAAGAGCTGATGTAGGAGACCTGTTAATCAGGTAGCAAGCAGTGGCAATAGCTTCAGCCCAAAACTTTTGTTCGAGACCAGCACCACTCAACATACTCCTAGCCTTCTCCATCAGTGTCCTGTTCATTCTTTCTGCAACTCCATTCTGCTGTGGAGAATACGGAGTTGTCTTCTGCCTATTAATTCCACAGTCTTTACAGAATCTATCAAAATCATTAGAGCAAAACTCACCGCCATTATCAGTTCTCAAACATTTTATTTTCTTTCCAGTCTGCAACTCAACCATTGCTTTAAATTCTTTAAAACGACTAAAAACTTCAGATTTACTCTTTAGAAAATATACCCATGTCCTTCTACTAAAATCATCAATAAATGAAACATAATATGTGGATTTTCCAATCGAAGAGACATCTACTGGACCAAACACATCAGAATGGATAAGATCCAAAACACCACAAGTTTTATGAGAACTCAAGTAAAACTGAACATGGTTTTGTTTTCCATAAATGCAATGCTCACAGAAATCAAAGTCAAGATTACAATCATTCAAACCTTCAACAAGATTTTTATTTTTCAAGGTCCTTAGACCCTTTTCTCCAATGTGGCCAAGTCTCTGGTGCCATAACATAGTCTTCTCTGCAGGTAACTTTTCTTCAGACGAAAGTGCACCCTTAGGTACCCAAAAACCATTTCCATCTGCTGAAGGTGAAACCTTCAAATCTTCCAGTGAAGTATCCACAGATTTACTTTTTACAGAAGTGCTATTACACTCAACAGTGTATGCTTCAAGCTTATACAAAGTGCCAAACCTGACACCTCTAGCAACTACCATAGCACCCTTAATCATCTTACATCCTATTTCAGAAAAGACTACCTGCACACCCGCATCTATCAGTTTGCTCACAGATAACAAGTTTCGTTTTAATCCAGGGATATGCAGCACACCATTAATCCTTTTTATTCTACCATCAGAAAACTTGATTCTAACTTTACCTCGACCAATAATGTCTAGAGGTGAATCATCACCCAAGTACACCTTACCTCCATTAAATCCTTCATATTCAGAAAACCAATTTCTATTGGAAGTCATATGAAAAGATGCAACTGAGTCAATTAGCCAGGCATCATTACCTGCATGAGTCACCAAAGCTACAATAAATGCATCGCCATCTTCCTTGTCAGACTTAGAATCATAATCGAACTTTTTCTTTTTCTTCTTCTTTTCTTCTTTGTAGTCCTTACGAATGTGACCCGGTTTACCGCAATTCCAGCAAATGACTTTGGACTTTCTAGGAGATTTCGATCTCCCTTTGGATTTGGACTTGCCGCGCTTCTCATTCTTCTTGCCTTTCTCCTTAGGTCTTCCACGAACAGTTAGGGCTTCCTTTGAACTAATGGATACCTTCCTTCGCATCTCTTCACCAAGTAGGGCACCCACCACGTCTTCAGATTTCAAAACAACAGAAGTACTACCGATAGCCATAACAAGAGAATCCCATGAATCAGGCAAAGAGCAAAGCAAGATCTGACATTTCTCCTCCTCGTCCATCTTAACACCGACGGATACTAATTGAGCCACCAACATATTGAATGCTTCCAGGTGGTCTGCAATTCATCCACCCTCTTCCATCTTCAAGGAATACAATTTCTTTCTTAAGAAAATTTGATTTAATAAAGATTTCACTTGATACATCTCACCAAGCTTAGTCCATAGCTTCTTTGCAGAGTTTTCTTCATGGACATTGATTAGAACAGAGTCTGCCAGGCACAGTCTGATTAGACCCTTGTCTTTTCGGTCCATAACATCATACTAAGCTACCGCAGTAGGATCTGAGGGCCTTTGGACATTCGCATCAACAGCATCCCAAAGATCTCGATCTATTAGCAGATCTTCCATCTTCAGCTTCCACATCTCAAAATTACTTCCATTAAATTTCTCCACCTCTATTCTCCCTGACAAACTCGCCATCTAAATATTCCTGCAACAAGATCAAAAAGTGTCTTCTGCACAAGCTCCCACTCAAATCTGGATTAGTTCAAAAAACCCAACTGCCCACAATTGAAACCAAAGGTGATCAGGCTCTGATACCACTTGTAAGGAAGTTAAGTAGTGGAAACAACTTCCTACACTAACCTTGAGAGGAGGGTAATGCAAAACTTTTTTAGATCATTACAGCAGTTACAGAAAATGGAAATAGATATAATAGCATTCATACCACAACACAATGATTTACGTGGGGAAAACCCTTTCGGGAGAAAAACCCCACCCTCCAAAAGTAGCTCAATATTTTATTCAACAATCAAAAACAGATTACAAAATACTTGCAGAGCAAGCTCTTCACAGGAGTACCACTAATCAGAGATTCAGAGGCAACTCAATAGCCATAGGACTCTTACTCACAACCTCTATCTCACACACCTCATAAATAGGAGATACAATACAAGAAACCATCAAACGGTATTACAAAACCATGGGCTAAAACCACCCAATAAGGTGTAGCTGACCTTATCTCCCTTCTAGATGCCCTATGACATGTTAAAGCACACATCAACATGTGTCACTCCCTTTTTACAGCTCATTTATGTATTCGATAGAAATTATTTTTCCTATTTCAGGAGTACAAACTTCCGGAGGCCATAACTTGAGAACCGGGTGTCCGATTGACGAACCGTTTGAAGCGTTGAAAAGCTCGTGAAGTGCTATATCACCTCGTAACCCGCTTCACCGGTTATGACCACTTTTCAGGGCATTTTGGAGCCTCTAAAGTCCCCAAAATTAAGTTTAAATATTTTATTGCACCCCTCCAAGACGAAAATATTAATATCTTCAAAACTAGTTGTGACCTTGCGACGCAACTTTACCGAAATGCTTATCTAACCCACCAGAAGCTTCAGGGAGAGTTTCACACCATTTCATGCTCAAATGAAAACTTACTATAAATAGTAACCTCGCATAAATGCAAGGTTGAGACACCATTTTTCCCAACAAAAACCCTAGCCAAACCCTTGTTTTCTGGGCTACAGTCAATCAAAGAAGGGGTTCTGAGTACTCCTAGAATATCAAGACCTCAAACCATACCCAAAATAGAGGTAACTCAACCCTCTACCTACTCTAGGAATGATTTTGTCATTTTCTATCTTTACAATGATGTACAACCACTGCAAACTCAAAATTTCTAGGAAATAACTCAGTTTTCAATATTTTATTGTCTTCTAACTTCAATCCACAATCACTCTAACCTTGGGAATCATTTCCACAATGTATATATCCTTTTCCAATGGTTATCAACTAAATTTTTAAGAGGTTGGAGTTGTTGGGAGGCTTACACCAACCAAAATTGGAAAAGTTTCACTTTTTGACAAAGTTGTCAAGTAACACAAATTTGGGATCCACACAACTTGGATCAACCAAAAACTACCTACACACCCTAAATCCCTACAAAACATTAAGACAAATATCCTACTACCCCTATTTACCAAATTGTCCAAATTGGCTTATCAGGGTGCCTAATTTGTGACATTGGTTTACATGGTGGGGTCCTTATTGAATACATGAAAATTTCACAAACAAAAGACATTCACAATGATCCTAAGATCCTAATCTTCATCATCAGATCCATGATTGGCTTGTTAAGGAGGTTCCCCTACACCACCATCAACCCAAAATACATTATCAACATTACTCTTTCCGTTTAAAGAGATAGAAACTTTACCTTTCTCCATACAAAGAGAGTTGTTTCCAAATCTAACAACACCTCCATCAAATTCATTAAGGGTTATGAACTTAAATTTGTCCCCGGTCATGTGTTGTGAGAAGCTACTATCTATGATCCATTCATCACTATTCTCCATATGAGATACTAGTCCCTTTTTATTAGACAGTTCCTCCTTCATAGCTACAAACACAATTTATTCATTATCATCTTCTTCTTTCAACTACTCATTGGTCACACCTTCATCTACTACAACATAACAATGTTTCTTTCCCTTTCCTTTGAATCTTCTAAATTTTTCTTTCTTATCGGTGTTAGGGCAGTTAGTAGCAATATGACCAATTTTATTACAAGAGAAACACTACAAAGGTAGCTTTCCTCTATACTTACCAGTGCCTCTTAGAAATGTCTTTGCTAATAAGGCTTCAAGTTCCATCACTTGATCTTCACTTTCATCATTTCCCTAGTTTCTTCCATGACTTGTCTTGCACTCATGATTTTGACAAATATCTTTTCTTTTTCTAGCAGATGAACCGGTAATAGAAGCTTTAAAGGCAGATTCAGTAGATTTTGTCACACTATTCTCAAAACTATTTAACTCAAAAGTTGTAAGCTTACCAATCAATGAATCAATAATTACCTTATCCTTTGAAATAGATCTAAGTTCTTGGATTATCAATACTCTTATAGCACACTGAGGTTGAAGAGTTATGAGCAATTTACTTACTATTGTATCATCTTCTATTTTGCCTCCAGCACTCTTAATACCACCAACAACTTCTTGATTCTCTGATCATACTGTCCAATATTCTCTCCTTCAAGCATTCTCATGTCATCAAACTTTCCTCTCAATGTTTCCTCTTTGTCTCTTTAAACATGATCATCTCCACCATAGATTGTCTCTAACTTTTACCAAACCTCACCTTTAGTTTCCAATCCTTGAACATCAATATATTCTAAATCAAATAAAGTACTTACAATATCTTCTAGGGCTTGCATGTTATCTTGTTGTTCTCTTAGGTCATCCGGTGTCAAGGGAGTAGTGGTAGGAGAAACATATGTTGTTTCAACTTGCTTCCAATATTGTGCACCAAGACCTTTGACGTAGATCTTCATTCTATCTTTCCAGATCTTGTAGTTATCCTTTATGAACTTGGGACCCTCTTTCTTCATCATCTTCAATTCCTTAGAATCTTTTCCTCAAGTGGTTAGGCTTTCTGCACACAGAGGACCAATGCTCTAATACCAATTACTAATCCTATGAGGATTTGGTTAATATGGAGAGGTAGGGGGTGAATCAATATTAAGATCAATTCAAACTTTAAACTCAAAATCAAACTTATTTCATCTTATCTCAGATCTAAAACCAGTTAACAAATATCTCAACTTTTGTAATTAGATCTAATAACCTCTTTATCAGATTTGCTTAACACATTAATCAAATACTTTCACCACCAAAGTAATCATATAAACTTGATCACTTACCAACTCATTAATCTTAACAATAAGATCAAATACTTTCTCAAACAACTTCAAATCAGTATCAGTAACCTCTGATAAACTTCTGATAAAACATGATAACTGGTGTCTCAGAAATAATGCATGAAATAAAATATAAACAAGAACATCACATGAAAAACATTCCACACATGAACACCATAAGTTTTGACGTTGAAACCCAAATAGAGAAAAAACCACGGTGGGAGTTTGCACCCACAAATATTTGTACTCTTTCAAAGTATGCCCTATTAGGAGCTTACAATACAATTGGTTAAGAGCAAACCCTATTAGGAGTCACCCGATTAGGGGATTTGCCTTGGAACTCGATTAGGAGCTTGATGATCTATTACGATCAACCTTGTGAGAAGATTTAACACTCTTTTGAGAGCTTCCCTATTTGGGGACTTAAATGTTTAAGGACTATTAGAACCTACCCGGTCAAGGGATTTAACCTACTGAAACTCTTAGGGAATAACAGTAAGAAAATGATCTATTTTCTTGCACTTCTCTATTTTCTTTATTAGATCTAGTTATACACAACACTCTTCAACTCTCAAGAAGATTTCACACTTCACTTGGATGGCTTAACACATTCTCTAAGACCACTGACTCAATAAACATAAACTGTGTCATCCTAAATAGCCATCTCAAATAGGTCGGCCACAAAACCTAATTACATCATGAATTTACAATAAGATCACAAAAGATCATTGTAGATTGCTATCCAAATCATAACAACAAATTACAATGCAATATCAATCATTGATTGATCATAACTCATCACAGAAATCTGATATGTATCCTCAAACCACTCTACTAAGTGTTTTGGTGATTCTCAAGATAATCTTCCTTGAATTTCACTAAAACAGCCATTAAATCTTTCACGTGGTTTGTGTTGTGTTACCAACTTTAATTAGACTTACTATTGATCACTGTCATAACATAAATCTTTACTGGTTTGATGATTTCTTCTCCGGTCCTTAAACCCTACTTAAACCTTAGCAAAACTTCATCAAAAATTTGAAACACGCCTTTCAATAATCATCAAAAGTTCTAGTTTTGGTCATATATATATCTTTCCATGATACAAGTTCACCATCCAAACTGCAAATCACCAATCATCACCAATCAACTGATCCAATCAAAACAATTCTACTTTACCGGTTAAAGTCCTATTTTAGAGAATTTAGCTGTGTGCCGATAAACCCTAACTTCTGGTAAACCAAATCACTTAGATAATAAAACAAAATATTAGGAACATCACTTGCCAGCAATGACAACACAAATAATTGATCATGTCATATGTTCATAGAATCTCAATCTCTTCATCACAAATAGACTTTTATCCTTTATTGGTGCAGTCATCCAACTTCAACTGCATCAGTTATGGAAAATGCCAGCAAGGACACCATATGACACCTTAGGACACCATATGACCCATTAGGACAATATATTGTCCTAATGGGTCATATGGTGTGCTAAGGTATCATATGGTGTCCTAATGGGTCATATGGTCTCTTTAGGGGTCTTATGGTGTCCTAAAGGGCCATATGGTGTTCTAAAAAAAGTGTGGACCCTTAGGATAGCATATGACCCCTAACAACATCGTATGACCCCTTAAGACTCCCAAGGGGTCATATGGTGTCCTAAGGGGTCATATGGTGTCCTAAAGGGTCAAATGGTGTCGTTAGGGGTCATATGGGGTCCTAAGGGTTCACACATGTGTTAGAACACCATATGACCCCTTAGAACACCATATGACCCCTTAGGACACCATATGACATGTTTGGACATTGTATTGTCCTAAGGTGTCATAT
Source organism: Cryptomeria japonica (assembly GCF_030272615.1). NCBI lineage: Eukaryota > Viridiplantae > Streptophyta > Pinopsida > Cupressales > Cupressaceae > Cryptomeria > Cryptomeria japonica. Next base: position 221,676,345 of record NC_081411.1, on the reverse strand, counting down.
GGTGTCAAAAGGGGTCATATGGTGTCCTAAGGGGTCATATGGTGTCATTAGGGGTCATATGGGGTCCTAAGGGCCCACATATGTGTTAGGACACCATATGACCCATTAGGACACCATATGACACATTAGGATATCATAATGTCCTAAGGGGTCATATGGTGTCATAAGGGGTAATTTAATGTACTAGGATGTTAAAAGGGGTCATATGGTGTCGTTAGGGGTCATATGGGGTCCTAAGAGCTTACACATGTTAGAACACCATATGACCCCTTACAACACCATATAAACCATTGGGACATCATATTGTTATAAGGGTTCATATGGTATCATAAGGAGTCATGTCATGTACTAGGATGTTAAAAGGGGTCATATGGTGTCCTAGGGGGTCATATGGTATCATTAGGGGTCATATGGTGTCCCAAGGGCCTGCACATGTGCTAGAGCACCATATGACCCCTTAGGATAACATATGGCCCATTTGGATATCATATTGTCCTAAGGGGTCATATGGTGTCATAAGGGGTCATGTTGTGTACTATGATGTTAAAAGAAGTCATATGGTGTCCTAAGGGCCCACACAAGTGTTAGAACACCATATGACCCCTTAGGACAACATATGACCCATTAGGACACAATATTGTCCTAAGGGGTCATATGGTGTCCTAAGGGGTCATATAGTATCATTAGGGGTCATATGACATCCTAAGGGGCCACATACATGTGTTAGAACATCATATAAATGTTGGCTGTAACAATGAAGGAAGACTGTAATGCCTCGCCAGGAACCCGAAAGGAAAAAACCATAACAAGGGTGAAACAATTTTTTTTAAAAAAAAGTATAAACATCATAAGTGCATTTACACAACATGCACAATAACACAAGCGAAAGGCTTACACCAGAATTCCTTAAGGGTTACCAACAAAGAATTAACTTCAAGAATAATTTTCACAACATCATAAATCCCCATATGCATCATTAACTCCATGATCACAAGAAGACATAAGAAATAAAGATTCATCATAGAAAGATAGAAAGGATACAACATAATTTCCACTTCAATAAGCATTTACTAACATCATCAAGGAAACTAGATAAAAAAACATCCAAACATAGGATTACATTGCTCTTTCAATACATAGCTTCTCAATAAACATATAAGGATAGATCTCATCTAGTTACAAGGTTACATAAGATCAAGATTACAATGATACAATGACCACATGGGTCTACAAATACCAATAATCTTCTATACAAGAGATGAGGTATGAGTCACAAACCACAGGAACACCTGCGAAGCCAATCCTTGCATGAAGGCACAAATCCGAAAATAAGATTGGAAGTGGCACTACCACCCGACCATGTAATTCCCAAATGGAATCACTCCACTGTGCTAGGAGATAGCTGAGGACCCTTAAACAAGCATAAGCATGACATGGTTGACAAAACAATATGACTCCATGACAACACAATAAGAATCCACAAGAAAACAGGTGACTCAACTTCATAAACACAAGTGAACTGACATCACAAAACACTAGTGAACCAAATGAGAGAGTGTCATCATATAGCTTAAGATGGTTACCCTGGTAGGCCCTCATAGGTCCCAGCTCTCTGTCCTGGTAACCTCTCCCGAACCTTTGGCTCCAACTAAGTCTCATGCAGACCCTACCAGCCTTTTGTGAAGACAAGGTGGTTGGTTTGCCATTCCAGGCCTTCTCGAAACATTATGAGCCTTGTACTAGCACTCACCTATGCATGAGGTACAATTATCTTTATTAATGTTATGATACTACCCACCTAATCATTTCATTAGATTACCAGTCATTATCTGACTTTCGCTTGGTCGTAATGCCTACCACTTTGGGTGCAACCTCCAAGCGAAAGCCACTCTCTCAAAGGACACTACACAAGCATGGGCACTCCTTGAGGACCCTATGGCAAAGTAGACAACCATAACACCACGATCAGAAACAAGTGGTCAAACAAGTACATACTGACTCTTGACTAACCATAAGGCAAAGACACTACATGGTTAAGACAATGGAGCCAACATATATCAGTTGGTCAAAGGTACCAATTTCACCACCATAGGATGACTGAACCACAGACCAAAATATCACAATAAACACTTGCAAGGATAGCAAAATACATGAAATCCACACTCAAGCAATCTTTGAAAATATCAGCATCATAAACACTTGCAACATCATTGATTGAAAATTAAATAAACACTCCTTTCCAGCAGTCACATCTAGTCAATTTCCAAATCAATATTCCCAATTCTGCCCATTTGAATTCTCTAATTCATGCCTTGATTTTCATTGATAAATTTATTAACAACATAATAAAAATCACATGAAAATCACATTACATCATGCAATACCACTTTAAACATTTCATATATAAAATTTAAGTTCTTAACACAAACCAGGTTGGAGATCGGTGAGGGCTCAAAGTTAAGTGGGGGTCAAATCAATCCGCAGTTTTATTGTTGTTGGGAAACATACACCACTTACCAGTAGTGCTGCTACCACTGGTAACACTACCACTACCAACCAGTAACACTACCACTACCAACCGGTAACACTTACCACTTCCAACTGGTCACACTTACCACTTCCAATCGGTCACACTTACCACTTCGAACCGATCACAGTTACCACTTCGAACTGGTAACACTTACCACTTCAAACCGGTAACACTTACCACTTTGAACTGGTCACACTTACTACTTTGAATAGATCACACTTACCACTTCAAACTGGTGGCAATTACCACTTCAAACTGGTGGCAATTACCACTTCGAACCGGTAACGCTTACCACTTTGCACCGGTGACACTTACCACTTCGAACCGGTGGCACTTACCACTTTGAACCGGTAACACTTACCACTTCGAACTAGTGACACTTACCACTTTGAACCGGTAACACTTACCACTTTGAACCGGTGACACTTACCACTTCAAACTAGTGGCACTTACCACTTTGAATTGATAATGGTTACCACTTCGAACCGGTAACACTTACCACTTCGAACCGGTAACACTTACCATTTCGAACTGGTGACACTTACCACTTCAAACCGGTGACACTTACCACTCAAACCGGTAGCACTTACCACTTCAAACCGGTCACACTTACCACTTTGAACCGGTAACACTTACCACTTTGAACCGGTGACACTTACCACTCAAACTGGTAGCACTTACCACTTTGAACCAATAACACTTACCACTTCAAACCATCCATTTCCAGAATTATTTCATAGGCACACACATACAGTGCCAATTTCCAAAACTCCAAGGAAGAGTTTACCAGCAAGGTAAATGGTGAAATAAACACACTAAAAAGAATAGCTAGCCAAATCATGACAAAAATAGAAACAAGGATTCACCCAGCAAGCCCAATCTAAAATTCTTTCTTCTCAAAGAAGAGGTAAATCAATAAATTGATTTCCAAGAACAAAACACACAACATATAGAGAAATGAACCATTTCTTTCCTGAATGCAACCATATGATATAGATTTCACAAAACCAGCATAAATAAACACTAATTCTTCCATTTCAATCATTTCACAAACATCTATAGGAAGATTGTATAAATTTCCATGCACAGGAAGCAAACTGAAAATTTCAAAACAAATTCAAAACAAGAAGGAAACCTCCAACCTTGAAGCAATTAGCAAGCAAAGAGATGAAGAACAACCAGTCTTGCAGCCAGGTTGAATTTCCAGCTCCTCTAGGAAGTTTTTCCAGAATTTTCTCTCCAAAATTCTCTTCTTCTCCTACCGTGAATGCCCAGAATGGATGCCCAAAATATCTTTTAACCCAAGCTTCTAGGTTAAAGTTTTTCATCCAATCAAATTTAAATATTTTAAAACTAAAAGGCAATCAGATTTATTTCTTTCCCAAAAATAATAATTCTTTCCAATGATTAAATTTAAAAGGCCAAATGGAAAAATAAAAAGGAAAACTTTTATTTATTTCTTTTTCCATAAATATTTCCTTCAACATAAGAATTTTACCTTTTTTTTTAAAATGCCTAGGCAATTTATTTATTTCACAAAAATATCAATGCAACTTACACAATAAATTAAGCCATTTAACTATTTAATCTAACAATTCATCATTTTAAATAAATCAATAATCACATAGCATATTAATCAAATGATTACGCCAACACAAGATAACATCATCTATTTAAATTAAATAACCATTTAAATAACAGAAACATGCAAAACCAAGACAAATCAAATGACGACTCTCAAATGACGAAACCAAGGCACCATGACATGCATAATAGCCAAACGGGGAAACACAACCGATTGACAACATTCGCATGAGTGTAACTGCACTCAAGCTAGGGAACAACAACTATCTCCTCCACTCCCATCAGATATATAAGGCATGCTCAGACCTATGAAACCAGGTGGAGTCAATACCCCGTACCTACCTGGTACTAGTACCTGCAATGTCCTGCACCAAAGAACCACATGTGGATATAGACCAATATATATACAGACACGGTAAACACACCGATGAAGGAGAATCGTGATGTTCCCTGTCTCACCAGAGTGAGTGAAGGAAAATCATCCCCTCGCATCCCAATACACTTGCAAACACACAACATATAAATAACACATCGCAATAGAAGGGAAGAGTGTCAGTCCATGATAATGATCCATAAAATAACATTAATCATAAGCATTGAAATATTGCATAAAATCATACACCATAAATCCAGATAAAGCATGAAATAACATCGCATAATATCCGAATCAAAATACAATAATGTTCCACAGAACTGTCACTGAAGTAACTCAAAACATACAAAAGGGGTTGATCGAGGAGGGCTACTACAAAGACTAAGAGGGGGGTGAATCTGTCTTCACCAGATGGACTAGTTTAACCAAAAATAGATATGATAAATAGCAGTAATAATAAAGATAAGAAAATTAACAACACAACAAACAACGCCAAGATTTTTGATGTCGAAAACCCAGTTAAGGGAAAAATCAAGGTGGGAACCTACCCTAAGTAAGATGATACTCTACAGTAATATGTGAAAATATTACCATGGGGAATGCACATGCCTTTAGGAACACTGCCTAAAGCTCACTACTCAAAAGATAATGACTCGGAAGACTACAACCCTTAAAGAAGTCTCACTAACTTACAAAAACTACAATCTACAAGAAATGAACTAAAAGAATAACATCTCCAAATGCTAGATTACACTTTGGTTAAGCACAGTTGTTTGCTCACTAATACACAATGCTGAAAAGATGAATCAGTTGATTGCACATACACCACTCTTTGATAATGCATACACAACCTTTACATGAAAATTACACGAGAGTATCACCTATATATACAAATCATCAACCTTGATAACAAGGTTGATTAAACCCTAAGATCACAATTAAAAAATTACATCACACGATACAAAGATTGACCACGAGACCAATATAATGATTTACATGATATAATATGGACCTAATTCAAATTCCCAAATGCTCATCACCATCGAAAATTATGCCAAGATCAACCGCAACACGCTACACCACCAAAAATACCGCATAACATGAAAATCATCAACACATCATAGAAGCCACCAAAAACTCACATAACGATCAATACAGACGATACACCAAATAGGAAATGACTAGGAAACACCAACAAGCATGTTAGAATCATCAAAAACAACTACACCAACACCACTTATCAAATCTTCATTTGTGAACATCTAAAAGCTTAAGAACACAACCAATCAACAACTGTCATGAAGAAAGACAAATTACAGAGAATCAAATCAGAATCCATCTGAAATGAAGATATAGAAGACCATCCCAAACAATCTCCCAAAATCTCATCCCAAGATCTGATCACACCGGAATATACCGGAGGAAATACCGAACTCTACTAAAGCACTGATCAGATAAACAAACTGCAAGCATTGGAGCAATTCATAGGAACATGTTGACATCAATGACAATAACATATCCTAGCAGCAACAATGTCCACCAATATCCAACAATCTCCCCCTTTGGCATTGATGACAACATATGAATGTGAAAAACAATTAATGCAAAGAATAAAGATATGTCCAGCAAAGTCCCCCTAAGATCAAGACATATAAAGGAATTTTTCACATGATCTCTCTCCTCCTTTAACAACAATGCCAAATATCTCAAAACAAAAAACCAAACTCTCTCTCCCCAAAACAGAAACATGAATCTTAGGAATCTTTGAAATCTCTCTCCTTAAAAACATACTACTCCACCAGAGGAGCAACACCAAGTCATCAATTTAGATAAAAAGATAAGGCTCTAAAGTCCACCATATTAATACAATTCAATGCATCTAGTTCCCATCAGGAGGGGTAAATACCCCTAACTTGTGTCTCGAATAGACAAATGTATCTGCAACCAAACGCTTAGTAAAAATATCAACAATTTGTTCCTTTGTAGATACATACTCCAGCTTCACCTTCTCTAACTTGCTCTCTCCAGTAATGATATTTTATTGACACATGCTTAGTCTTTGACATGTTAATAGCACTAGAATTATCATAGTAAATTATAGTAGGCTCATCATAGATAACTCTAATATCCTTCAACATTTTCTTCATCCAAACTACTTGAGTTCAATTACTAGCAACAACAATGTACTCAGCTTCAACAATAGATAAGGACACTGAATCTTGTTTCTTACTAGCCCATGAAACCAACTTCTTTCTAAGAAATAATGCTCCACTGGTAGTGCTCTTCCTATCATCATGACTAGTCCAATAAATATTAGTATAATCACATAGCATGAAATCATCATTCTTGGGATACCACAAACCATAATCCATATTCCCCTTCAGGTATCTGGATATGCTCTTAACAGTACTGACATGATTTTCTTTCAGTTCAGCTTGATATCTAGCAGCCATGCACACAAGATGCATAATTTTCAGTCTATTTTGAGTAAGATATAGCTGTCCACCAACCATAGATCTATACAAACTCTAATTAGCTTTTGGAGATCCATCATTCTTGGACAATTTACAACCAATCACCATAGGAGTTCTAACTAGTTTGGAGTCATCTAACCCAAACTTCTTCATCAATTCCTTCACATACTTAGTTTGTGATATAAATATACCTTTTTTAGTCTATGAAATTTGCAAACCTAAGAAAAATTTCATTTCTCAAATCTAGACATCTCAAATTCTTTTTGCATATCATCGACAAACTTTATGCTCAAGTCATCTCCTCCTCTAAAGATAACATCATCAACAAAGACTAACAATCAAGATGTTGTCATTTTCTATCTTAAACTACATATTGCTGTCAGCAACACTTTTATTAAATCCCACTTTCAATAAATACTTATCTAGTCTAGCATACCACACTCTAGGGGTTTGTTTCAATCCATAAAGGGATTTCTTCAACTTACATACCATGTCTCCATAATCTGATATCTAATGAAAATTCATCAGGTTGCTCAATATAGACTTCTTCCTCAAGATCACCATTCAAAAAGGAAGATTTGACATCCACAAAATCTTTATAAGAAACATATGCAAGCAATAGTCTAACAACTTCAAGGCTGGCCACTGGAGCAAAAGTCTTTTCATAATCAATTCCTTCTTTTGAAAATATCCTTTGCAAACCAGTCTAGCTTTATTTCTGACAACTTCACTGACTTCATTAAATTTGTTCCTGAATACCCATTTGATACTTATAATATTCTTATCTTTAGGTCTAGGCACAAGCTCCCATGTATTATAATTTTCAATCTAATATAATTCTTCTTCCATAGCTCTCATCAAATTTCCATCTTTCCAAGCTTCAACAACATCTTTAGGTTCAACTTTAGAAATCAAACATATTTTTCATATTTGTAATCATTTGTCACCTTTGACTGTGCAATGTTGATCCATAATGACTGGATGAGAATGAACGACCATGATTAAAAGATCAAGAACCTTATATCCTTTTTAAAACCATGCTACAACCTTGGGTCCACCTTGACATGTCCTCGCTGCAAAATGCTAGAGGCATGATTAGGATCAAATAGATCTAATGCCTTCAGGCTTTTCTTCAATTAAATTTCTCCACCACACATTGACATGTGTCAAACTTTCCAATTGGTCCACCATGCATTAGATGACCCGTGTGGTCCTAGAGGCCTATTAGATCTAACATGTTAGAGGTATTTTGAGCTTCGCTAGCCATTGATATTTTTCTTTAATAAATACAATAAATTAAAACAAATAATTAAGGATAAAAGGGAAATTAGATGGGCAAATTACTAGGAAAAGGGACTAGTGACCAATGGGACACTAATGAAATGAAGTCATAATTAAAAACCAATGACCTTCTACTTCTAGTCGGTGCTAAAATGTAACAAAAGGCTATGGGTTAAAAGAGATATTGCAAGTGAAGGGTTTAGGGTTTAGAGGAGTATCAGGGTTAAGACAAAGAATAAACCAAAGATGCAAAGGACAATTCTGACTAGAATTTGAGTTGCTACAATGACTGATTTGGGGGATTCTCCTTGTAGATCCCTATCAAATTTTCCTAGATTTGGCATACTTTTAGGGTGGAAATCCTCTTCACAATTTTGAAAGATAGAAATGTTGTTTCCTTTTCTCACAACTCTAATGACATTCATATTTTTTTATACTAAACCCTACATTTGTAAGAATGCCATGCTTAATATTCAAGTGAAAGTTAACAAAGTTGTGCCAGAGGTGGCCGACCTCCAATTCCTTCTGGGTTATTGAGGAAACACCCCTTGTATATTTTCTAGAGGGCCTCTAGATCCTTCTTTTGGTACCACTACTATTTACTATTCCTCTCATGATTGGTATCCACCTCATGGTTGTTGATGTGGATACCTCTTCCACTCACTGCTCTCATACACCATGTCCTACACTCGTTTCCACCAATTTGGTGGTGACAGTTCTTTCAATAGGAAGTGCTCCACCTCTCTTCCTTGTAGATGTTTTTCCTTTGGACGAGGCTTGGGGGTGAATCCTATTGATGGTGGTGCCAATGGGTGGCTAGATTCAAGTGGTGGTAGTAGTTGGCCAACTCCTAGTGGTGAAAGTTGATGGATTGGTTCTTCTAAAGGCTTTCCAGGTTTGGCTTTGGCAATCTCACCCTCTTAGATGGCTTAGGACAAACATAAAGAGGAGGCCACTATTGAACAAGGGTGGTCCCTTCTAGATAATAACCTTGACCCTATAGATATATGGAGTTCTAAGAATGAAAAATATCCACCTCCTTTGGCCACTACTATAGTCGCTTAAGTGACCAATTTGTGTATCCTTCTCTCTAGGCTATACCCATGCTATATTTTTTGTTTATCCTGACACTACCCATTTGACTCTTGAGTGGTGATCTTGTATCACCCTACTTTTTTTTTGTCAATACTGTACTTTGTCTCTTTTAATTGAATTGGCTAATATTCATTAAGAAAAATAAGAAGAAACCTAAATGTAGGGCATTATCTCTTTCCATTTCATTATCAAAGACAAGAATAAGTATATTTGAGGACAAGATAGATACATCTGAAATTTCTTCCTAATGTTCCAAAACATGCTCATGACAAGAAAAGATAGAAATGTATGAGTTACACACTCAGATAAATGCAACCCTCTATTGTATTTCCAATCATCTTGAAGTGAATTTTAGGGTTTCTATCTCCAAACCAAAATCTTTTGGAACCCTTTGTTTGTGGGTGTCTACCATTAACCCTAGTTCGCCCATTTTCACTTATATTCTAAATGCCTTTCTGAAACCTTTTTCTCTATGATAGATTAGGGTTTTCATCTTTGTTTTTCCTTGTTGTGACTGACTTAGTGCGTGTTTTGGTGGTATTTTCATTTTGATTCAACATAAATTTTCCAACCCTACTTTCAACAGGGATCCTATTTGGAAATGTCACCCATTGTTGTCGTTGAATGTCTTTCTTGCACTACAAGACCCTCACATTCCAAACAAGCCAATTGTCTATCCTATTTAAAAAGTTAGACTTTCCCAACCCCATAACATGACCAATGTTGTGACTTGTGGATCTTGATTATTGAAATATGGATTTCACAATGTTTGATTCCCCTTGCTAGGGTCACACATCCTTCGAAACTATGTCACTCTAACCATATCTTCTCAAAATCTAGATTTGATGATGTTTGATTCTCCTTATTTAGTTTCAACATTAAAAATATGAAATTCATAATAGTTATTTTTTAATCTTCAATCATTTGTGATGTAAGACAATGCATAGAGTGGCTCATTCAATTAGAAATTTAATTATGCAAATCTAAAACTATTTGCAAGATAATATTAAGCTTTAGATACTATATATGTTTATGTATATAAATGTATGTACATACGTACGTACGTATGTATGTATATGTATATGTATATGTATATGTATATGTATATGTATATGTATATATGTATATATATACATCTACACACACACATAGATACATGTAGATAGAATCAATATGCCATAAAAATCTTAAATTCTATAGCATTCCAACATCCCATAGTTAATCTAAATGAAACACATAGACATGCATGGAAATCAAGCTAACTCCATTAGTGTACTATTCTTCAAGGTCTTGTAATTGCAAGACAGCTGCTTTAAGAAACACTTACACAATATGCTATAAAGAAATGAACTATGAGAGATATTCAAATTTAAATCAAAATAAAAGATGAGAACCCATTAAACAAGGTGCAAATAAAAACCAAACTAGAATGAAATATTGATAGCACTAGATTGAGATGCAAATAGCTCATGATTGCTAGATTATGGATTTTGAATGCAAAATCATGGATGCCAAAATGGGAGAGGGGCTCTACTTTTATCAGCTTTCTCCAAGTGAATCCATGTTGTGGTATGGATGTCGGATAAAGAATAGGGTTTAAGAGTTTAATAGAACATGTTTGTGGTGGATGTAAATGGGTAGAGGAGAAAGCATAAATGAGTAATGTAAATGCTTATGCATATGTTTGTGAAAATTGATTAATAATAATATCATTAGATATATAGATGGAATATGAGATTATAATAATATTGATAATGGATAAATGATAATTTAGATATTATTGATGATATATAATAATATTAGTGAATTCATGATGGATAAATGACAAAATTAATGAATAATATTGATGATCAATAATAGATGGAATAATGCATGAAAATGAAGTCGAGCCACCCAAGATTAGGATGACAAATTCTATGTCTATATTAATCACCATCCTTCCCAGTAAGGATGGTGATTAATATGATATGCCCCCTTGGGAGATTGATAAAATAGATTGACGAAGATTGGATGATTGATATTGTGCAAGTTGCTAAGTTGAGATGTATATTTGATGAAAACACATAGTTGATGAGGCATGGCTGAACAATTGATGGAAATGAAAAGTATATCAAATATCATTATTAACAATTTGATGTAGCCAAGGTAGGGAGGTCCAATGAATGATAGCCCCACCTTGCAGCCTAAAACATAAACACCATGAATAATACAAAAAACTGGTTCACAGAACACAAGATATAACTAGGGAAAAGAGGAAAAGAGAAATATTTAAAATAATCTAATGAATTACATATGCTCTCAATATTTACAAATGCTAGGTCAAATCCCAAGATAACAAAAATGATTCAAACAACTTAATTTCTTGATTTGGTAGATCATTTCCCTTCAACTCTGTCTTCTTCTTTGTCTACTGATATAGACCTCAGTTGTTGGTCCAAAACACCTCAGCACCTCCGAAATCTACTTCTTTTATGAATTTTATCTTTCATGGGTCTCCTTCTTGCCAAATCAACCTCTTTAATTCTTCTTTATACCATTTGCAAGCCTCAACAACTTAATCAAGTTAGCCAAAATGCACTGGTTTATGATGAAATGTGTAAACACAAACACATTGGCCAGGTCCAAAAAAATACTCCTATATGATTTGTAAGTCACATAAATGATACACAACCCAATTCTTCTTTGCCACACATGCAGTAAGGACAACCAGTAAGAACAAACCAATAGCGGACTAATATCGAGACCAATATTTCATTAGAATCAAATCCAAATGCCATGAAATTTGAGTATGTTTAAATCAAGGATCTGTAGATGCAAAATATAGATCCGCAGCTTTAAATGCACAAGTATGAAGACACACAACAATATCCAAGGTCACCTCCTTAGTAATCAGTAACTCCATGGTCAACTGCTCCAACCGGATGAATTTCCTAGATGCCCTTGCATCAAACTCTCGGGGTTATTTAAAAAGTTAGGCCCATCACTTGGATCTACAACATGCCACAATCATTGCTATCTCTTGAATTTGGTTCGTGATCTGTTTACAAGTACTTGCAACTGCCATAGCTTTGGTTGTTTGACTACAAGTTCCAATTGCCTCTCCTCAGCAATCTACTAGACTCCCTTGCAGCATGCCTCAATTGGCAATCTATTCAAGACAACTTGCCAACTACCTCAAGTTATTCCTTCTAGGTTTGGTGGTATGCTTGCAAACCTTATACTACCTCAATGCTTGATAATCTGAACAAGTCTTCAAGCTCCCTCAAGTTCTCTTCTTCCAACAGGCTCACTACCAGCTCTGATACCATCTGACACAGCTAAGGTAGGCAGGTCCAATGAAGGAAAACCCCTCCTTGTAGCCTAAAACATAAACACCATGAATAATAGAGAGAAATGGATCACACAACACAAGATATAACTAAGGAAAATAGGAAAAGAGCAATCTTTAAAATAATCTAATGAATCACATATGCCCTCAGGCTTTACAGATGCTAGGTCCCAGCCTAGGATAACAAAATGATTCAAACAACTTAATTTCCTAATCTGGTAGATCATGATCTTCCTTCAACTCCGTCTTCTTCTTTGTCTATTGATTCAGACCTCAGTCTCTCAGAACAAAACACCTTAGTGCATCTGGAATCTACATCTTTTCTGAATTTTATCTTTTGCGAGTCTCCTCCCTGCCAAATCAATCTCTTTAATTCTCCTTTATACCATTTGCAAGCCTCAACAACTTAATCAAGTCAGTGAAAAGGTACCAGTTTATGATGAAATGTTTAAACACAAACACATTGGCCAAATCACTAGGAACATCTCCACCAAATTTTAGAACTTCAAGCAGATCTTGTTGGTATTGAACACACCAATGAGAATTGAAGGTATTGTCATTGATGAAAACCTTGCAAGAAACCTTGTGGCATTCATCTGGTAAACCACCAGAAGGCACAACCACTGACAGGCACAACCACTGGTAGGCACAGGCACCGATAGCGGTAGACACTTCACCGACAGCGACAACAATGTTCACCGGCACCCCAGCCGATAGGAACAACTTTTGATTATTCTATTTAATTGTAAATATCTTTTGTAAAGCCGACATGGCATATTGTAATAAGACTCATACATGTATGAGATCTTGTAAATCATTTTGATATGTATGGAGAAGATGGATAAGGCAGAAGTGATAATTGAATATTAAGGCAGATTTTGTATAAGGGTTTATGGTTATAGTATGAGCTTAAACCGGTATTGAACCTGGCATAGCAGATGCTCTATTGTAGCAGTACATTATATTGGATTCTCATAATCCATTTTGTAAGTCAGTGAGACTTCCATTTTGTATTTGAGCAGTGAGCTCTAGGCAGTTGGCCTTCCTGCATGTGCACGCACCTAATTATAAGTAATATCCATTTATTGGCCAGTGAGTGAATATTGTGGGTCACAAATTCCACTAAGGTTTTTGCCACACCGGGTTTCCTCACTAAATTATTGTGTTATGGTGTGCTTTCTATGCTTTCTTTATTGTTCATATTTACTGCATTAATTCTTTTTTACTGGTACATTATTTTAGAATGCAAAATACTTAATAAAGTCAGAAATTTTGTTAATTGGTTAGATACTAATTCACTGCCCCCCCCCCCTCTCAGTATCTTTGGGACTATCATTAATCCTAAGAATTGGTATAAGAGCCTAGTCCTCTATTTTCAAAAGCCTAATAGCTTGAGGGACATTCTGACACCAGTACAGATGGGAAACTTGAGAAAGCAATTAGAAGGAGCTGTTGTGGACTATGATGTAGAAAAGTTGAAGAATATCAAACTTGAAGATGATCTGAAGACTGCACAAGAATTCATTCAAGGACTTCAGGAAAATCTCACTATTGCTAGAAATAAAAGAAAAGAACTTCATGAGAAGATGCAAAGTGATGATGATGAAAAGGAAACTCTTAATGATCTAGTGAACAAATTGAGGCAAGAAAATAGTACTATGAGGAATGAAATGCAAGATATGACTATGAGGTTTTGTAAAGACATTGAGGACATAAAGAAGAATGAAGAAGACTTGACTAGGAGACTCAATGATGCTAGTAATGGTGCTCTAAGACTCAGTCATGAAAATGATATGTTGAAGACGGATCTGATTCACATGCAAAATGATAAAAGCAAACTTATGAGACAAAAATGAATCTTGGAAAATGAGCTGGATACTGCAAATCAACATAAAGAGAAATTCAAGAAAAGTTCAGAAGAACTTGATGATATGCTGAAAAGTTAGAAACCTAATGGAGATACTAATGGACTTGGATTTGAAGTTGGTGAAAGTTTTGGTACTGTAAACAATCATGATCATAGTAAACCGGTAAGACAACCTAATGCTTACAAATTTAATGGGAAATGCTTTAACTGTAACAAGTATGTTCATAGAGAAAATCAGTGTAGATCTAGAAACAATTAGAACATTAATGCACCCACCGGTCAATGTTCCAAATGCAAAAAAATTGGTCATAATTTAGAAAACTACAAAATGAATGTGAGATGTTATGTTTGTGGAAGATTTGGACACTTATCTAATCAATGCAGAACACAAACCGACATAGGATATGGAAAGGCTATTCAAAAGAACAATGTGACTTGTTATGCTTGTAACAAAATTGGACATATTGTAAAATTTTGTAGAAGTAAGACTTCACCAACAAATATTAAAGGACCTAGTTTGAAAGGCAAAGAGAAGGTATTAAAAAGAGATCAGAATGTTGATGAGACTATTCCTTCACCAGTAGAATAGAGTATTACTCCACCGACAGGAGATTCTTCATCCAATTGAAAAGTAACCTTTTGGGGGTATTGCAACAAGTTGAATATCATGCAAGTTTACCCTCAGTTGATGGTGAGAAGATGGACTTATTCTTTACCGGCAGATGTGTTAAGTTTCACTTAACCGGTAGGCATTTAATGTGGTTGTTTAATGAAAAGACATTATAAATCATTGATTTTCCCTCTTTTTCAATTCACCGAGCATTCAAACTTTCAGAGAGCATGAAAATCCGAGCGAATGCATCTAAAGCAAAGAAGTGAAGCAAGTTCTTTCAAGCACTCAAACCTATCAAGCAACTTAAGGTATTTATCAATGGCTTCCTCCTCTGCTCCTGAATTTATTGCAAACCCTACTGTTGTGGAAGTAGTGAAATGCCCTAGGCCCATTTTTAAGATCATTCCCGAGATACCAAAACAAGATGATTCCCTAGGTGCTTTTTCAAAAATTCCAAAAGGTGTTGCATATGTTGAAGACCCCAGAATCTATATTCATTGCAATATTGAGGAATTAGGTTCAGAGGAAATATTGAAAATGTATAAAACTGCTATTTCTGATGAAAGTGGAAATGTGAAACTTGAACATAAGGTTATTGAAACTTTAGGTTTTGCTGAGATCTTAGACATCCCAGAATTTGCTAAGTAGGTAGGGTGAACTCACAATACTAGTTCCCACTTTTTGACCAACTTTGACACTTAGATGAACATTTTGCAAAAAACCTTCACTTTTTGACACCTATAACTTTTAAACCATTAAGAATTTGAGGATGATGTAAACTAGTGATTTGTAACATCTTTTTTATAGATTCTAAATATAGTTTTTTCAAGTTTTTTTGAATAAAATTTTATTATTTTTTCCATCTCCCTCAAAAGTAGTTTTTTATAGCAAACAACATTTTCTAAGAGTGATGTGCATCCCGAAATGTGTAACTTTTTTTCTATATATGATAAAAACTAATCTTTGTTAAATTTTGGTTTGTAACATCAATACCCAGAGCATGCAATTGTTTTGATAGTGATATGTTGAATATTTTTATTTTATTTATATTTGAAGTCTGACTAATTATAATTTAGATATAGGTGTACATTTGAACACATAACTTGTTCTATATATATCAAAATTCAGTTTTATTTTTTTTGTTAGAAAGAAGACATCAATACCTAGTGCATAGATATTTTTTAGATTTTTTTTGAATTAGTTTACTATTTTTTCCAATGCATTGAACAAAGAAGTTCATGTTTAGTGAAAAACCCACATTCATAAAAAATAAAATAAAAATATATTAATGAAATTAAATATATTAAAAATTATATTATTTGGAAAGCTTATAATAAGGACTAAATCCTTAAGAAAATGAAACTTCTAAATGAATTTGTTTGACTCCTCAAAAGTTAATGTAAAGTTGGTATTTTATCAGCATTTGATAGATGCAAAGGAGACTCCATTGCGAGTACGATTTAGAGGTAGAGAGGTTCTATCCAAGAAACTTGGATCTAAGAGCCTTTGATCTAACTCTCTTCAATTAATTACTTCAAATGGGACCTCTTAAGGCTTAAATCATTATATTTTCTAAAAAATGTATGATTTCAGCAAAAATCAGGATGTACCAAAAAGTGGGAACCAATTTTGTGAGTTCACCGGGTAATAAGAATTGTCCTTAGCAGAGTTCATGGAGAATTCTTTTGGCTAGATTCTATTTGCAAAATCACCAAGGAAGCAGTTAGCGCAGTGACTTGTTTACCCTCCACCGATAGCAGGCCACATAAGACTAAAAAGGTACCAAATAACACTGTAATGACATTAACAAGAGCAACATATGACAGCAGACCCCTAAGAGTAAATGATGTTAAGGATGTGAATGTCAGATTCATAAGCATGATTTTAGGCTATAAAACCACACATGCAAACCGACTGAACTTTGTTTCTAGTCTTTGTATTAAAGCGCTTATGATATGGTAAATAGAGATGAAAAAATAGATGTATGTGAGTGGTTAAAGGATGAGTTGATAGATAATCTAAAAAAGATAAAAGGAGACAAGAAAGGAACTTTTCATTTTGGCAATCTTTTGGTATGTCTGATGTTGTATCTCACAAAAGAGGTTCCCGGTATTGGTAAGAAAGACTTTGGTTATGATATACCGGTAGGCAAACAATTGCTAGAAATCTTCACCGGTATGGGCACTGATAAGGATAACAATATCACTGGGTACTTTAAAACCTTCAAAGAAAAAATGAAAACAAGAGAGAGATTACCACAAAGTATTGTAGACAAATATGAAAAAGAAATATGTTTTGTAAATAAAAAGGATGAAATTTGGATGGAGGCAGTTCTTCCTAGAACTGTATGGGTGACATAAATGGGGTATGAGGCATATGTAAATATCATTGAAACATATGCTAAAGACCTATTAGAAACCCCTAGAGAACCAGAAGAAAAGGTTTTTGGAAATGCTGAAACAATAGAAAGTGGTGTGCAAACAATGAAACAGAGGAAGAAAAGGGAAAAATACATAAGGAGTTGAACCAAACAAGTTAAGGAAATAAAAGAAAACATAATGAACATAACTCGTATAAAAGAAAGTGACTTAGAAGGATTACAACGGGAGGCACATCTCTCACTGGTTGGTACATCATTAGAGTGTGAAATTTCTGCTGAGTTTAAGAGAGTTGATAAGAAGAGAAAACCCTCACCGGTACGCTCTCCTACACCCAAGAAGACAAGGAAGAAGCAACAGGCAGTGAGGCCGCCGGAAAAGAAATTGACACCTATAAAGAAACAAAAACAAGTTATACCACCATTAGATTGTTAGGTCCCGATGACAACTGAGAGGGGGCGGTGAATCAGTTGTCAAATAAATTCAAACCAAAAACAACTTAACCAAACTTAATGCTTAATACTGGTAAACCAAAACTTTAGCTGGTAGATAGTTTGTTAGTTAATTGCAGTACCAGTAAAGATTAATGCATGAAATAGAAAGGCAATAACATCCACAACACATAACACCAATATTTGTACATGGAAACCCTGTAAGGGGAAAAACCATGGTGGGAAACCTTACCCACAATCAGATGATACTACTGTAGATAGTAAGTGCATACAAATGGGGTTTCCACATGCAGAAAGGCCAAGCACCTAGAGCTCACTGCTCAATCACAAAATGATAGTCATACTAACTACAATTGGATGGTTGAATCCAATGATGATGTCCTATTCAAAATATCATCTTCATATGTTGGATTTAGTATCGGTTTAGCTCTGATATGCCTTCTTCAAACCTTCCTTCAATATTGAATGTTGTCTGCATGTATGGCTCTATTGATATTCGCATATACCAAATTAAAATCCTTTTTACATTCGCATATATATCTTACAAATAGGATCTTTACATTTATACCATAACCTAAGACCAACTAAGTAGGTCGGCTCACTAAAAGATATTACAATAAAATCAATTACAAATAAAATAATAACCAGTGCAATAACTGATTCAACATGTCAGATTAATGCATTTACAACAATAATAAATCATCTCCATAGTGTGTTGTGTTGATCTAGAATAGATAAGCATGTCGGTGATTATCCTGGAACTATTTGTCGTTAACAGCAAATATGCAATCATGAATATACCAATGAAAAAATCTCTAAGAAAAGGTGTCCAGATGATGTCTTCGACATAACCAAGTATTTTCCATGTCATTCCAAGTGTTGGCGAACAATATATCCTGCCGGTGAACTAGATACCGGTAACTGTGCATAAGTCGCTTGCCGGTGAACATTGCCAATTCTCCAAGTGTTGATAGGCTGATGAGAGTTGATAAGTGTTGACATCAATGAAAAAACCATATCAACATATCCAAAATACCAACAATCTCCCCCTTTCGCATTGATGGCAACATAAGATGGAAAAACCATCAAAGTGCCAAAATAGAAATGCCAAATACCAAAAACCAACAATCTCCCAAAAGAGATCATAACTAGAAATCAAAATTTAGGTACAGAGAGTAATCAATCTCTCCCAAAATAACAATGCGAGTATGATTTAGACGTAGAGAGGTTCTATCCAAGAAACTTGGATCTAAGAGCCTTTGATCTAACTCTCTTCAATTAATTACTTCAAATGGGACCTCTTAAGGAGCCTTTTATCAGCATTTGATAGATGCAAAGGAGACTCCATTGCGAGTATGATTTAGACGTAGAGAGGTTCTATCCAAGAAACTTGGATCTAAGAGCCTTTGATCTAACTCTCTTCAATTAATTACTTCAAATGGGACCTCTTAAGGCTTAAATCATTATATTTTGTAAAAAATGTATGATTTCAACAAAAATCAGGATGTACCAAAAAGTGGGAACCAACTTTGTGAGTTCACCCGGTAATAAGAATTGTCCTTAGCAGAGTTCATGGAGAATTCTTTTGGCTAGATTCTGTTTGCAAAATCACCAAGGAAGCAGTTAGGGCAGTGACTTGTTTACCCTCCACTGATAGCAAGCCACATAAGACTAAAAAGGTACCAAATAACACTGTAATGACATTAACAAGAGCAACATATGACAGCAGACCCCTAAGAGTAAATGATGTTAAGGATGTGAATGTCAGATTCATAAGCATGATTTTAGGCTATAAAACCACACATGCAAACCGATTGAACTCTGTTTCTAGTCTTTGTATTAAAGCGCTTATGATATGGTAAATAGAGATGAAAAAATAGATGTATGTGAGTGGTTAAAGGATGAGTTGACAGATAATCTAAAAAAGATAAAAGGAGACAAGAAAGGAACTTTTCATTTTGGCAATCTTTTGGTATCTCTGATGTTGTATCTCACAAAAGAGGTTCCCGGTATTGGTAAGAAAGACTTTGGTTATGATATACCGGTAGGCAAACAATTGCTAGAAATCTTCACCGGTATGGGCACTGATAAGGATAACAATATCACTGAGTACTTTAAAACCTTCAAAGCAAAAATGAAAACAAGAGAGAGATTACCACAAAGTATTGTAGACAAATATGAAAAAGAAATATGTTTTGTAAATAAAAAGGATGAAATTTGGATGGAGGCAGTTCTTCCTAGAACTGTATGGGTGACATAAATGGGGTATGAGGCATATGTAAATATCATTGAAACATATGCTAAAGACCTATTAGAAGCCCCTAGAGAACCAGAAGAAAAGGTTTTTGCAAATGCTGAAACAATAGAAAGTGGTGTGCAAAAAATGAAACGGAGGAAGAAAAGGGAAAAATACATAAGGAGTTGAACCAAACAAGTTAAGGAAATAAAAGAAAACATAATGAACATAACTCGTATAAAAGAAAGTGACTTAGAAGGATTACAACTGGAGGCATATCTCTCACTGGTTGGTACATCATTAGAGTGTGAAATTTTTGCTGAGTTTAAGAGAGTTGATAAGAAGAGAAAACCCTCACCGGTACCCTCTCCTACACCCAAGAAGACAAGGAAGAAGCAACAGGCAGTGAGGCCGCCGGAAAAGAAATTGACACCTATAAAGAAACAAAAACAAGTTATACCACCATTAGATTGTTAGGTCCTGGTGACAATTGAGAGGGGGCGGTGAATCAGTTGTCAAATAAATTCAAACCAAAAACAACTTAACCAAACTTAATGCTTAATACTGGTAAACCAAAACTTTAGCTGGTAGATAGTTTGTTAGTTAATTGCAGTACCAGTAAAGATTAATGCATGAAATAGAAAGGCAATAACATCCACAACACATAACACCAATATTTGTACATGGAAACCCTGTAAGGGGAAAAACCATGGTGGGAAACCTTACCCACAATCAGATGATACTACTGCAGATAGTAAGTGCATACAAATGGGGTTTCCACATGCAGAAAGGCCAAGCACCTAGAGCTCACTGCTCAATCACAAAATGAGAGTCACACTAACTACAATTGGATGGTTGAATCCAATGATGATGTCCTATTCAAAATATCATCTTCATATGCTGGATTTAGTATCAGTTTAGCTCGGATATGCCTTCTTCAAACCTTCCTTCAATATTGAATGTTGTCTGCATGTATGGCTCTATTGATATTCGCATATACCAAATTACAATCCTTTTTACATTCGCATATATATCTTACAAATAGGATCTTTACATTTATACCATAACCTAAGACCAACTAAGTAGGTCGGCTCACTAAAAGATATTACAATAAAATCAATTACAAATAAAACAATAACCGATGCAATAACTAATTCAACATGTCAGATTAATGCATTTACAACAATAATAAATCATCTCCATAGTGTGTTGTGTTGATCTAGAATAGATAAGCATGCCGGTGATTATCCTGGACCTATTTGTCGTTAACAACAAATATGCACTCATGAATATACCAATGAAAAAATCTCTAAGAAAAGGTGTCCAGATGATGTCTTCGACATAACCAAGTATTTTCCATGTCATTGCAAGTGTTGGTGAACAATATATCCGGCTGGTGAACCAGATACCGATGACTATGCATAAGTCGCTTGCCGGTGAACATTGCCAATTCTCCAAGTGTTGATAGGCTGATGAGAGTTGATAAGTGTTGACATCAATGAAAAAACCATATCAACATATCCAAAATACCAACAATCTCCCCCTTTCGCATTGATGGCAACATAAGATGGAAAAACCATCAAAGTGCCAAAATAGAAATGCCAAATACCAAAAACCAACAATCTCCCAAAAGAGATTATAACTAGATATCAAAATTTAGGTACAGAGAGTAATCAATCTCTCCCAAAATAACAATCTCTCCCCTTAGGAGTAACATGTGTTTTTCCATATCAATCTCTCCCCCTTTGACATCAAATGCCAAAGCAATACAAAAACCGGGTTCAAATACAAAATACCAACTTATCTAGTATACCAACTACTCCCCCTGAGAAGTACCTCTCCTCATCAAATCCGAAGTAAAAGATTTCTCTGTTAGTTCTATCGGTTGATGACAAACATCAACTATCTAAGTCTCTACCAGGGGGGGGTATGACCCCAAGTTGATCTCTGAGATATTCAAAAGTCTCCTTAGGCAAAGGCTTAGTGAAAATATCTACAATTTGCTCTTTAATATTCACATAAATTAGTTTTACTTCTTTTGCTTCAACATTCTCTTTCAAAAAATTTAGTTTGATAGAGACATGTTTAGTTTTAGAATGTAGTGTCTGATTCTTAGATATATCAATTGTTGTTGTATTATCACAATAGATAGTTATAGGTTCCTTGCATTTTACCTTTATGTCTTTCAACATTTGTTTAAGCCATAATACTTGTGTACAGTTAGTTGTTGCTGCAACATATTCTGATTCTGCTGTTGATAAAGATGTGCAACTTTCTTTCTTACTCAACAGAGAAATTAATCAGCTTCCAAGAAAAAATGCTCCACGGGTGGTGTTTTTTCTGTCATCTACATCTCTTGTCCAATTTACATCTGTGTATGCACATAATTCAAAGTTTTCATCTCTAGGATACCATAAGACAAGATTTGTAGTGCCTTGTAAGTATCAGAAAATCCTTTTTACTACAGATTCATGATTTGCTTTACGATTACTTTGAAATCTTGAAACAACACATACTGCATTCATAATATCAGGTCTTGTTTGTGTCAAATATAGTAAACCTCCTATCATAGATTTGTCCCTAGTCAGATTAACAAGTGTTGATCCTTAGTGATCATTTGTCATTTGTAGTCATAGGTGTGCTTACCGGTTTAGAGTTTTCCATGCCAAATTTCTTTAGTAACTACTTCAAGTACTTAGATTGGCCCAAGAATATACCTTTATCAGTCTATGAAATCTACAATCCTAAAAAGAATTTTATCTCTCCAATCATAGACATTTCAAATTCTTGTTGCATCTCAATAGAAAAGTCTTTACATAATCCATCTCTCCCAAATATTATATCATCAACAAAAAATTCTATAACCAAGATGTCATCATTAGTCACTTTATAGTATAGGTTGTTGTCAGCATTACCTTTAGAAAAACCAATCTTAAAAAGATATTTGTCCAATCTAGCATACCAAGCTCTTGGAGCTTGCTTCAACCCATACAAAGCTTTCCTTAACCTGCAAACCATATCCTTGTTATCTATCAAAGAAAATCCATCAGGTTGCTCAATTTAAACTTCTTCTTCAAGATCTCCATGTAGAAATGCACATTTAACATCCATTTGATATATTTTGTAGTTCTTGTGTACTGCAAAAGCCAAGAATAGTCTGACTGCCTCAATTCTAGCTACCTGTGCAAAGGTTTCATTATAATCAATTCCCTCTTTCTATGAATATCCCTTACACTCTAGTCTTGCTTTATTTTTTATTACCTTAACATCTTCATTGAGTTTGTTTCTGAATACCCATTAGTTCCAATTATATTTTTGTCTTTAGGCTTAGGAACTAATGTCCATGTGTTATTCTTTTCAATTTGTTGTAACTCTTCTTCCATAGCTTTAATCCAGTGTTTATCTTCACATGCCTCATTAATTGATGCTGGTTCAATTTGAGAAATAAGACATACCTCTTCATTTGCCAATCTTCCTCTAGTCATAACTCCTTGATATTTGTTTCCAATTATCTGATCTTCAGAGTTGTTCAATCATACATACCGGGGTGTCTTTGTTTGATGTTGTTCTTTAGTTACAGTGGAATTTTCAGATGATACCGATGTAACTGGATCTTCATTCTATACTGGTGTGTTCAATGTAGGCTCATTTGTTGGTATCTCTATTTCTGGTTCAGAGTCTATATACCTTGAAGTTCCTCTAAACTATTCATCAATTTTCACATTTGTACTTTCAACAATTTTCTACAATCTCTTGTTAAAACATCTATATGCCTTGCTCTTAGATGAATAACCAAAAAATATTCCTTCATCACTTCTAGGATCAAATTTTCCAATATACTCATCTCGTCTAATATAGCATTTACTTCCAAATATTCTGAAATATTTAAGAGTAGGAGTAATACCAAACCATAGTTCATGAGGGGTCTTACCGGTTTCACCTTTGATGTGAACTTTGTTGAATGTGTAGACTATTGTTCTTACTGCCTCTCTCCAATATACATGTGGTAGATTTTCTTCTAATAACATACTTCTAGTTACATCCAAGATAGTTCTATTTTTCCTTTCTACAACTCCATTCTATTGTGGTGTCCGGGGTGCTGATAACTGTCTTCTGATTCCATTTATTTCACATAATGTATTAAATTCCTTAGATGTGAATTCACCTCCTTGATTTGATCTCAGACATTTGATTTTCTTACCATTTTCATTTTCTACCATTGCCTTGAATAGTTTGAATTTCCCAAGAGCTTCTATTTTTTCTTTAAGAAAAGTAACCCAACACATTCTAGAATAGTCATCAATGATTAGCATGGAATATATATCACCTTGTAAGGTTTTAGTTCTAGCTGGACCACATAAATTAGTATGAATTAAGTCAAGAGCATTATTGGATTTTTCTGGAATACTTTTAAAATATGCTCTAACTTGTTTTCCAAATTGACATTCCTTACATACTGGATTGTGAGGTTTGACAATCTTAGGTAAATCTCTTACTGCCTTGGTTGTACTAATTTTCACAATGCAATCAAAATTTACATGATAGAGTCTCTTATGCCATAACCAACTTTCATCAATATGTGCAATCAAACATGTTTTTTCACTATTGTTCAAATGAAAGATATTACCTCTAGTTTGATTACCGGTTGCAATTTCCAAACCAGATCTATTCATGATTTTGCATTTACCTTTTTTGAATTGTAACTGAAAACCTTTCTCAACTAATTGACCAACGCTCAAAATATTATGCTTTAAACCTTCAACATAGTAAACATTGTCAGTATTATGCTTACCATCAAGAGATATTGTACCTTTTCCTTTGATCAAACAAGATTTATTATCTCCAATCTTACTAGACCTCCATTATATTCCTGAAAAATCAAGAATTTACTTTTATCACCAGTCATATGATGTGAACATCCTGAATCAATGATCCATTCATCTTTAACTTCAATTTTAGCTACCATGGCCTACTCTATTGACTGAATAGTAGGTGCTGGTTGATCTTTTGTTATAGCAACAAAGACCCATCCATTGTCTGTCGGATCCTCATCAGAATCATCAGTGACTCCTTCATTAGCAACATAACAAGAATTGTCTTTATTCTTCTTAAATCTGTATCTCTGATATTTAGGGTTGGGCTTGTATGTTCTTCTAGCTTCTTCTTTCAATCTTGCATGTCTATTAGGGTATCTTGAAGCCATATGACCAATCTTATTACAGTTAAAGCATTTCAAGGGTACTTTACCTTCATACTTACTTCCAATAGGACCTTTAGGCATTTTCCTTGCAAATAGTGCTTCAAGTTCTTCATTTTCTCTCTTGCTTTCTTCAAGTTCTCTTGCATAAAAGGCTTTCCAATCAGACTTGTCAAATGTAGATGATGTTGATGCCTAAAAAGCTAAATCTATCTTTATAGTAGCAACAAGACCAAATTCCTCAATTTCAAAAGCTGAAAGTTTTCCAATCAATGTGTCTCTAGTTACTGATGTATTAGGCATTGTTATCAACTCATTTATAGCAGTAACTTTCATTTTGTATGCCGGTGGCAATTGTCTTAGAACTTTTGAAACAATTTCATCTTCACTTAAGGTTCCTCCACAACATTTAATACCTAAAACAATTTAATTTACTCTTTGCATAAAAGCAAAAATCCTTTCATCTTCTTCCATTTACAGATTTTCATACCTGGCCCGGAAGCTTTTAAGTTTTGCAATTTTGACTGTGGAATCTCCTTCATTCAATATTTCTAAATGGTCCCAAATACCTTTAGCAGTAGACCTATCTGATAATCCCATGATTTGTTGATCTGACAATGTGCTCAAAAGTGCTTCTCTTGCTTTGCAATCATTTTCTTCATCTTTAACTAGATTTGGTGGATTAGGTTGACTTTGAGTAGGAGTAGTATAGCCATTCTTTGTAACTTCCCAGATGTCCTTTCCAATGCAATTCATATGTGTCTCCATCCTAATTTTCCATATGCCATAGTTTATTCCATCAAGTTTAGGACTGTCCTTCCTGAAATAGTTAGAAGACATTGGATCTCCTCAAGCTGTTAAACTTCTGCAAAAGAGGACTAGGCTCTGATACCAATTGTTAGGTCCTAGTGAGAGCTAAGAGGGGGGTGAATCAGTTGTCAAATAAATAAAAACCAAAAACAAATTAACCAAACTTAATGCTTAATTCCATTAAACCAAAACTTTATGTCAGTTAATTGCAGTACCAGTAAAGATTAATGCATGAAACAAAAAGGCAATAACATCCACAACACATAACACCAATATTTGTACATTGAAACCTTGTAAGGGGAAAAACCACGGTGGGAAACCTTACCGATAATCAGATGATACTACTGCAGATAGTAAGTGTATACAAATGGGGTTTGCACATGCAGAAAGGCCAAGCGCCTAGAGCTCACTGCTCAATCACAAAAATGAGAGTCACATTGACTACAATTGGATGGTTGAATCCAATGATGATGCACTGTTCAAAATATCATCTTCATATGCTAGATTTAGTATTGGTTTAGCTCTGATATGCCTTCTTCAAACCTTCCTTCAATCTTGAATGATGTCTGCATGTATGGCTCTACTGATATTCACATATACCAAATTACAATCCTTTTTACATTCACATATATATCTTACAAATAGGATCTTTAAATTTATACCATAACCTAAGACCCATTAAGTAGGTCAGCTCACTAAAAGATATTACAATAAAATCAATTACAAATAAAATAATAATTGATGCAATAACCGATTCAACATGTCAGCTTAATGTATTTACAACAATAATAAATCATCTCCATAGCATGTCATGGTGATCTAGAATAGATAAGCATGTCGATGATTATCCTGGACCTATTTTCCGGTAACAGCAAATATGCAATCATGAATATACCAATGAAAAAATATTCAAGACAAGGTGTCTAGATGATGTCTTCGACATAACCAAGTATTTTCCGTGTCATTCCAAGTGCCGGTGAACAATATATCCTACCAGTGACTGTGCATAAGTCACTTGCTTGCTGGTGAACATTGCCAATTCTCCAAGTGCTAATAGACTGACCAGAGTTGATAAGTGTTGACATCAACGACAAAATCATATCAACATATCGAAAATACCAACATGGACAACTTATTGAATGAAATAACTGATGACAATAATTTATCAAATGTGAGCAAACTGTACAATACATTTACTGATGTAGAGAAAGAAAGTATTGAGAACAACATTATTTTACATCTTGACATTTACAAGAAAGTATTAATTGAGGTTGTAGATGATTTGCCTAGTGAATTGTATAGGCGGTTAGATGCTAAGAGGTTACGAATTATGGAGCTAGATAAGAAAATCAAAATTGAGAAACTACTAGTTGTACATCCGGTTAAATCTATAAAAGAAATTGATGAACTGATCAATGAAGCTAATAGAACAGTTTTTGCAAGTGGACACTGGCATGTGAGTCTAATGGCTGGCAAGGTAAATAAAATTATAGAAGAAACAACAGACAAGTGGGACATTTTTTTGGTATAGAAGGAAAAAAAGGAAGAGTTGAGCAGACCAAAGAAAACTTTCAAAGTTTATCAGAAAGATAGAGATAAGGGGAAAGGTAAGGTAGGTGAAATTTCAAACATTAAAGTAACTGACAACCTACCACCACCTTTGGTTACTCCACTGGTATAGACTGATAGCATACCAGCTACTGAGAATGAGAACACACCACATGAGGATACTAACCCTGAGTCAGAAATTTTGTACACTGTGAATATTGACACTCAGGAAGTAAACATTATAGTTGATAAGGAGAGCACAGAGAAAAAGAAAGATATGGATACTGAGCAACCGGTAGATAATATTGGGGTTGAGACACAAACAAAGAGAGTAGAACAAATTGAGCATTCAGTGGAACCCTTGGACAGTGGAACGGTTACTGGTAATATTGATGCAAGCATTGAAAAACCTGCAAAGACAGTAACCGAGATACCAACATTAGATAACACAAGAAAACTGATAGAGATATTGGTAGTGGATAATACAGAGAAACAGATGGAGATACCGGTAGATAACATAGAGAAACACATAGAGAAAAAGGTTGATTCATAGGTACACATTGAGGTAGTGCAACCGGCAATCACAGAGAAACCAAAACCATTGCTAGTGGAAATGAAAACACAGACTGATCCAACAAAGGTCGGAACATGCAATTTGGTTACTCCCACTGGAAGCATTGAGATTGTAAAGGTAGTTGGCTAGACATCTGGTACTTCACTGACAGAATTTAGACCTACTAATGTGACTGAAGTACTTCTGGACTCAATAAAGAAAATAACAGATTGCAATGCATTGGCCTACAAGGCAATTTATGACACTATTCCTATTCTTAAGTTGATTGCACCCAAATACAATTTAGATAATGTAAAGGATTCTTTAAGTTAGTTAGACACAATGTCTAAATATATTGCTGGAAATATATTGATAGTTGATCAAATAAATGAAGAAATATTCAAGGAGAAATTGGAAAAGGAAAAGGAGAAATTCTTTGAGGAAATAATAAAGAAGTGCATGGAACACATTGACACTCTTTTACTGGCACTGAACACAACAATTTTGGAGTATGAGGAACTATACAGAGACATATGTAAGACAAATCTGTTGACAGTGGACATTGATAAGGAAATAAGCAAAGTTCAAAAGGAGATAGATGATATAGCTGATAATATCATTGGTTCATCATAACCTATATCAGTTATTGAATAAGAGATAGCTGGATTTGAAGAAAAATTGGAGAAGTTAGAAAAAGAGAAGGAAAGGATAAAGGCAAAAGCTAGAGAGCTTAAGCATAAACTAAGTCCTAAATTAGACAACCTTATCTCTCCGAGGAAAGAAATCTCTGAGGCATTATGGACAAAAGTCACCGGAGGAACATATGCATCATCTCATCGATACAATCTAGAGAATTAAGGCAACCTTGAAGGATAGTAACAGGTTCATTTAGATCTTAAATTTGGTTTTAGTAGACACATTCCAGATTGTAACCAACCGGTTACAAAGTTCAAGTTGAAATTTTACACTCATTTGACAATTTTTGACAACCTTTGTCATTGATGTCAAAGGGGGAGTAGTGGATAGAGAAAAATAACTATCAGAGGAGATCACCTGCTCAAGGGGAGCACAAATTTTTGGTAAAATTTTTGGACTTCATTTTTGGGAACAATTTTTGGATTTTTCTCATGAGTGTTGCCATCAATGCCAAAGGGGGAGATTGTTGGCATTGAACACTCCAATGAGAATTGAAGGTGATTGAAGGTGTTGTCATTGATGGCAAACTTGCAGGAAACCTTGTGGCATTCATCTAGTAAACCACCGATAGGCACTGACAGGCATCGACACTAGCAAACACTTCACCGGTAGCGACAACAATGTTCACTGGCACCCCAGCCGCCAGGAACAACTTTTGATTATTGTATTTAATTGTAAATATATTTTGTAAAGCCGACATGGGATATTGTAATAAGACTCATACATGTATGAGATCTTGTAAATCATTTTGATATGTATGGAGAAGATGGATAAGGCAGAAGTGATAAGCAAATATTAAGGCAGATTTTGTATAAGGGTTTATGGTTATAGTATGAGCTTAAACCGATACTAAACCTAGCATAGAAGATGTTGTATTGTAGCAGTACATTATATTGGATTCTCATAATCCATTTGGTAAGTTAGTGAGACTTCCATTTTGTATTTGAGCAGTGAGCTCTAAGTAGTTGGCCTTCTTGCATGTGTAGGTACCTCATTGTAAGTAATATCCATTCATTGGCCAGTGAGTGAATATTGTGGGTCACAAATCCCACTGAGGTTTCTCCCACATCGAGTTTCCTCTCTAAAATCTTGTGTTATGGTGTGCTTTCTATGCTGTCTTTATTATTCATATTTACTGCATTAATTCTTGTTTACCTATACATTGTTTTGGAATGCAAAATACTTAATAAGGTCAAAAATTTTGTTAATCGGTTAGATACTGATTCACCATCCCCCCCCCTCTCAGTATCTTTGGGACTGTCATTAATCTTAACATATCTCCATGTAAATCAACCAGGTCCAAAACAACACTCCCATATGATCCACAAGTCACGAAAATGATATGAAACCCAATTCTTCTTTGCCCCACACACTGTAAGGACAATCGGTAAGAACAAACCAATACCAAACCAATACTAGAATCAATCTCACTAGAAACAAATCCAAATGCCATGAAATTATAATATATTTAAATCAAGGATCTCTAGATACAAAATCCACATCTGAAGCTTTAAATTCATAAGTATGAAGAAATGCAACAATCTCCAAGGTCACCTCCTTGATAATCAATAACTCCACATTCAAATGCTCCAATCGGATGAATTTCTTGGATGTCCTTGCATCACAATTGATAGTAAAATAATGATGATGAGAAACAAGATATGAAAGTTATGAGAACTCTTGTGCTTTATTAAGTTCTTATATTATTATCAAGCTAATTATATTAAAGAATAAAGGTCATCTAGATATGGATTAGGTCTAGACAAAGTTACATACTAGTTGCATGAAAGAAAAAACATCAGATAGGAAAGGAATGCATTGGTTTGCATCAGAATATTGTGTCCTCGATGATCTTAGATGAACATGCCCTAGGATGACTCATCATATTACTAAGAAACAATTCACAAGTAGCAAACAAGTGAAGATGCCCCATCATCGCCCTTCCAATCAAAGACACCCTAGAGATGAAATCTCTAGTCAGAGACATCCTAGAAGAGCTAAAAGACATGTCACCAAAAATAAAATAGAAACAATCAAACGACATAATTAAACAAACAGATGATATGCGTTATGCCAAAATTATTCTTGTCACAATTAATTTGTTTGGTTTTGATAAGTCAATAGGGTGTTGTTATGCTTGCTCAGTCTTAGTCTCATCATGTCATGATTTTGTTGAAGTTCAAATCTGCATTCTCATCTTAAGTGTTTGTGTCTTCATAAAATTTATGAAATGTATTTGCATTTTGATGAAAAGTTCTTTGATTTTTAGGGTTTTTTAAATGATTTAATTTTTTAGGTTTTTTTTGCAAGACATTTTATGAATTTGTAAAAAAATTTTCAAGACATTTTATGATTTTTTAAGGACATTTTTTTATTTTTATGATTTTTTCAGGACATTTTATGACTTTTATGGTTTTTTAGGATATTCTACAATTTTTAGGATTTTATGTAAGACATTTTATAATTTTTTCAAGATATTTGAGATAGTTCCCCTAATCGTAAGCTGCTAAATATCCCAACCCACTGCTACAATTGATGAGATGCCCCAGTGAGGGATAAGACCAACTTATTATCTAGGAGAAACATTGTGCACAGGGTAGGGAAAACAATCCAAAAGATATGATGGGGGTGAGAAGGTTATTATTGAATGGGAGGGTAGATATAGATAGGGCATGTCCAAGTAGAGTACTGAAGGAAAGAGGATCGAAATCTCTATGCATTATGTTGGTTGCCCAATTTTTACCATGGTACTTGCCCACGACTCCACCGAAGTGGGTTTCACACATGCATGAATTGATTTCTCTTTAAATTTTTTATTTTTCACTTATTCTGTGTCACAAGGTGCCTATTTGCTAGGTTTTCACCAAAGTGATGATTTTTTTTAGGCCTTTTTCTCTTTTTTTTTGTATTTTTTAAGGTCTTTTAAAGAAATTCTCTGAACTATCTAGGCATAGAACCTGCGAATGTGAATTCTATTGATTGGATGTTGAAGTAGTTCACCCTCAAGAGTAGCGAACTGATATTCTTCTAATCCATAGGCAGTAGTGATAATTTATGGACCAAGCTAGTTAGGTTCAAACTTTCCCTTCTTCTCTCTTTCATGTTAATTCTTTGGATTTTCTCTAAGGACAAGATCACCAACTTCAAATGTGCGATATTTGACTATGTGGTTGTGTTAAACATAGAGTACCACTGAGAGGGGGGTGAATCAGTGGTTCCTGACTTTAAGGCTTTACCAATCTAATTTTAGACAATCAACTATTTACTTAACCACTAAACAATCATACCGGTAATGCAAGAAAGAAAAACAAAGAGATCATTCACACTCAAGAGATTCACAACACCAGATTTATGACCCAATATGGGAAAAATTTTGGTGAGAAGAGCTGCTGCAAACTACTGCTCCAATCCAGCCTCACAAGTAAACTACCAACTTACAAAGATTTTGGGCACCAACCCCTATACTTTTAGGGCACCAACCCAAGGAGCACCAACCCCTACACCAAGCTTCAACTAGGCAATGTATATTCAAATACTATTCAAATACAATCAAGGCTTCTTGTTGCAAATAAATTATGCAACTCTTGAATCAAATAACTCTTTGTTATCTTTCTCTCCCTTTCCCACACAGTCTCTCAACACACTGTATCACACTAGGATTTTGCCTGCTCTACCTCACCTTACCGATTAGGCTCAATTTCCACACTATGATACTACTGGTAGAATCCTCTCACTGGTTTCCTTTCTCACTCACACTGTAACTTGCTCAGAACACCTTCTAAATTTTTCCTCTTGCTCGCTCTCCCTTCTCTTTTCTGCTCAATCTTCATAGCATCAACAACCTCTTCTGTCTAGAGCTCTCATTTCTTATACCTATTTTCCCACCATAATGCAATTCAAAAACCTAAGCGGTTAGGGTTTTCTCTTTCTAACACAATCTTCATGAGATCCAATCCCCCCTTATCTTGGATCAATCACCTGTCCTTGAAGATGACACTTGCACATGGATTTCATTATTCAATGCATGTTTTTCTCAGAGTGGCAATCACAAATCAGATCTTCTGTCATGAAGTCAGACGACATATAAAAGTGTTCTAGAAGTTTCCTTTATGAGAACATCTTGAGTCAG
This sequence comes from Cryptomeria japonica, assembly GCF_030272615.1. NCBI lineage: Eukaryota > Viridiplantae > Streptophyta > Pinopsida > Cupressales > Cupressaceae > Cryptomeria > Cryptomeria japonica. The sequence goes on along the minus strand of NC_081411.1, from coordinate 221,643,201 downwards.
ATTTCCTTTGCCTTGATTCAAGTGCTAACTACACCCTGATCTTCCTCTGTCATTCCTTCCTCCTCAAGCTACAATCAGTTAGGTGCAATCTCGTGATTTGTTGCTCCTTCATTAATGGTAATTATCAGTTTCATTGACCCTGTAGATGATGCTTCACCAACCACAACAACTTTGCCATCTCTGCTCCACATGGCATCATGCCGATCAAGACATGGCCTACCAATACGCAGTCAGTTCAAAAAACACATATTGATAAGACCCTTGGCTAGTAGAGTGTTCTCCTTCTATTAAGCGGTAGAGAATCTGGTACCGATTTCACATCTTCACCAGTTGACATCAATGAAAACTTCGTGCCAAAATGCCAAAAATATCATCCTTTTGCATTGATGTAAACTTCTCACAGTCCACTCCATACCAGTACATTTAATTTCTCCCCCTTTGACATAATGACAAAGGTTACTTGTGCACTCCCCTTGAGTCATATAAAATCTTCCTAGGCAGAAGACATAACTCCCAACTTGTGTCAGAGGTATTCAAATGTGCTTACCAGTAGCGGTTTGGTGAAAATGTCTGTTACTTGTTCACCAATAGGAACATAGTCCATCCTTACCTCCTGCCCTTCAACCTTCTCTCGGAGAAAGTGGTATTTGATAGCAATATGTTTTGTTCTAGAATGCATGACCGAATTCTTTTCTATGTTGATTGCACTCGAATTGTCACATCAGATAAGAATAGGTTCACTGATGTCCACCTGTATATCTTTGAGAGTCTTCTTCATCCAAAGCACCTGAGAGCAACATGTAGCAGCAACAATATACTCAGCTTCAACATTAGATAAGGAGACTAGGTCTTTCTTTTTGCTATGCCAAGAGACCAACCGGTCACCTAGAAAGAATGCACCACCGCTTGTGCTCTTTCTATCATCAATGCATGCTACCCAATCGACATTAGTGTATGCTTTCAGGATAAAATCTTCCTATTTAGGATACCACAAACCATAGCTGAGCGTTCCTTGTATGTACCTAAAAATTCTGCTAACAACATTCATGTGTGACTGCTTTGGTGCAGCTTGGAATCTAGCTACCATGCATAATACTTGAACTATATCCAGTCTTGAAGCAGTTAGATACAGTAGAATGCCTATCATGGATCTGTACAGAGTCTGATCCACTACCGATGATTCATCATTCTTACTCAATTTGTTGCCGGTCACCATGGGAGTACTTACCAGTTTGCAATCTTCCAGTTGGAATTTCTTTAGTGTCTCCTTTGCATACTTGACCTGTGAGATAAAGATTCCTTTATCTTTCTGTAGTATCTGCAAGCCAAGGAAGTAAGTTAATTCACCAAGCATTGACATCTAAAATTCTGACTGCATCTGATCAGCAAACTCTTTGTAGAGAGTATCCTTGTTGCCACCAAAGATGATGTCATCTACATACACTACCACAATAATCATGTGATTCCCATCTTTCCGTATGTACAAATTGTTGTTAGCACTTCCCTTTTTGAATCCTTTCTCCTTTAGATATTGATCTAATCTTGAGTACCATGCTCTAGGAGCTTGCTTCAGACCATATAGAGCCTTTTTTAATCAACACACAAATGCCTCATCATCATGTAGTAGAAATCCTTTTGGTTGCTCCATGTATACTTCTTTTTCTAAATTTTCATTAAGAAAATCAAATTTTACATCCATTTGGTATATTTTATATCCCTTGTAGCTAGAGTAAGCTAGAAACATCCTAACTGCTTCTAGTCGAGCCACCGGTGCAAATGTTTCTTTAAAGTCAATCCCCTCTACTTGAGAGTAGCCTTTGCACACTAGTCTAGCTTTATGTCTTACAATATTACCTTCTTCATTCATTTTGTTTTGGTAGACCCACTTTGTACCAATGATATTCTTGTCTACCAGTCTAGGGACTAACTCCCAAGTCTTGTTCTTCTCAATCTGGTGTAGTTCTTCTTCCATGGCATCCATCCATTCTTGTCTCTTGCTAGTATCAATGAAAGTTTTCGGTTCAACTTCAGTCATGAGGCATAGGTTGACTTGTTCATCATTCCACGCAAGTATTATTCTAGTTTGCACACCATCATTCTTATTCCCTAGAATTTGCTCTTCTGGGTGATTCAACTGTACATACTGGTTGGAAACCTTCTGGGATGCCACCTCTAGTTCAGTTTCTATCTGAGCTTCATAATATTCATCACCAGAGTCATTATACTAGTTAACTTATGGTTGAGATCCTTTGTGCATATCTTCATCAACTCTTACATGCACACTTTCAATAACTCTTCTTAGTCTTTTATTGTAGCATTTGTAGGCTTTGTTGTTAGATGAGTAACCAAGGAAGATCCCTTCATCACTCCTAGAGTCAAAACTTCCCAAACCATCCATATCTTTCTTAATGAAGCACTTTCTTCCAAATACTTTGAAATATTTGACTGATGGCTTCCGATCATACCATAGCTCATAAGGTGTCATCTTGTTGTTTGTTCTTAATTGAACCCAATTCAAAGTGTATGCACAGCTTCTTTCCAATAAGTATTAGGTAGACTACCCTCATTTAACATGGTTCTGGCCATCTCTTTGACTGTGATGTTCTTCCTTTCTACCACTCCATTTTGTTGTGGTGTTCTAGGAGCAAAGTATTGCCTTCTAATTCGATCTTTTTCACAATAATCTTCAAATTCATTTGATGTGAACTTTCCACCACTGTTTGATCTTAGGCATTTTAATTTGTACCCACTTTCCTTTTCTACCATCTTTTGAAAGATCTTGAATCTTTCAAATGCTTGTGATTTATCTTCCAGAAAGGTGACCCATGTCATCCTTCAGTAGTCATTAATGAAGAGCATGAAGTATCTTTCACCAGTAAGTGCTCTTGTTCTAGTTGGACCACACAGATTTGTATGAACAATTTCAAGTGGCTTGGAGGTGTTGTGCTCCTTTGTCCTGAAACTCAGTTTTGTTTGCTTACCTTTTACACATTCATCACAGAATGTGTTTACCGGTTTGATGATGAGTCAAATATTCCTCACATGCTCCTTTTTGCTTACTACAACTAAGTTATCAAAATTTATGTGGCCTAATCTTCTGTGCCATAGCCAACTTTCATCTACTTGTCCTAACATACATTGGGACTCATAGCATTCCTTCAAATTATAAACATTTCCATCAGTTCTCTTTCCTTTAGCAACAAATTTACCGGTATTGTCTTTCTTTATCTGGAAACTGGTTGAGTCAAAGATGAATTTGTAACCTTTGTCACACATTTGACTCACACTCAATAGATTATGTTTGAGGCCTTCCACATAGTATACATCATGTGCCTTCAATTTTCCATCAATGCTTAGTGTTCTTTTTCCCTTTATTTTGATGGAGGAATTGTCTCCAAACCTTACCGATCCACCATTCCAATCTTCAAGTTTAATGAATTTCCTTTTGTCACCAGTCATATGGTTTGAGCAACCACTATCTACCACCCATAGATTTTTACTTTCAGCATGCAAGGCAGTCTGTACTATGAGACTCGATTCTGCCTTTTACTTTTCTTTCTCAACCCAAACTGGTTTGATTTCCTTCTTCTTGTTAGCTGCTATATTCAGCTCTAGTTCAGTTACCAGTTCATGATCTGGATTTTTCTTCATTTTCTTGATCTTCTTGTTTTTGCATAACTTTTCTATGTGTCCAAATTCTTGACGGTTATAGTATTTTATATTTTCATTAAAGGGAACATCCTTAAAATTATTGTAGGGTAGCGGTTTGTTCTTCCTACAATCAAAACTCTTATGTCCATATCCATTGCACTGATAATAGACAATATCCATATCCTGGAGTACATTAAATGAATTTCTACTTTCATAATTCATAGAAGGCTTATTGTTTAACCTATAGTCAGCTATTTTGTGCTCAAACTTATTACACTGGTAACAATAACCATGAAAGTCTGATACATATAGGTTGGGTTGTCTTGGTCCTGAATGGAACTGCCTCATTGGGTGTCTTCCATTCATGTTGTTGAATCTGGTGAATCCTTCTCCGTTAATTCTGGCATTCCTCCTTGGGTCTGCATATTTATGCATGAAATATGGACTCCGGTTCAATTTTGCATACCGATTTGGATGTTGATTTCCAACATCATTTGCATATGTCTTTTTGCTAGTATCCTTGCCTACGGTGAATGTCTTCTTTGCTTTACCTTCAATTGAAGAGGTTAACATTATCTCTTTATCGGATTTACCTTTGTGGGTTGAACCTTGACCAACTTCAAAGCCTAAACCTCGGGTGTCTTTGGATTGCTTTTGTTTGCTCATCATCTTATCCAAAGCCTCAATGCTGCCTCCATACTTACTTCTTGTTTTTATTTCTTCCTTGCTTTCTTCAAGCTCCTTTTTGAGCTTTATTATTTCTTCTTCCATCTCTTGATGCTCCTTTTCTTTCTTTTTCAGATCAAGGGTTGTAGCTTCACCGATCCTCTTAGTTTCTTCCAGCTGCAGTTTTAAGTCAGATATGATTTGACTGGATTCTTCCTGAGACTGCTTCAAGAGATCTTGTTCATCTACTGCAACAAGCTTAACCCTCTTGAGTTCCCTTCTTGATTTACTCAATTCTTCAAGTGCACTGATAAGTTCACTTTCCAAATCCACTTCAGCCTCAATATTCTCTTCTTCCTCATCTTCATCAATAGGTTTGTCGAATGCCATGAAGAGATTTACTTTTCTATTGTTCTCATGGTCATCATCTTCTAATGGATTTTCATCATCTATTGTGTCATCGTCAATGGTATATAGGTCATTTTGGTTCTGGTAGCCTCTTCTTTCTTGCCGGTAGTCATTCCTATCTATGTCTTTACTGACAGATCTTTTGAACTCTCTTGACTCATCTCCACCAGCTTCTTTGTGAGGACAACTTCCAGCAAAGTGTTTACTTTCCTACAGTTGAAGCATTTAAGTGGTATCTTTCCCTTGTACCGACCGGATCCTCTTTTGAGATTCCTGACAAATTTTTCTACTTCAGCATCAGAGTCTTCACTGGATTCTTTATGAGTAATAGATTCTTTGCCCTTTTGGTGATGTTGAATGCTACCTCTTTCCTTGCGGAAGTCTCATCGGTTCTTCTCATCTCATAGGTTGTCAGGGATCCAAATAGTTCATCTATTATAAGTCTTTAGATCCTTGGCTTCTTCTATGGCTAACACCTTAGTATCATATTTGGGAGTGAGAGATCTAAGTATCTTTTTGACAAGAATATCATCTACAATCTCTTCTCCAAGTCCTATAATAGTATTCACAGTTTCATCAAATCTATGAAGATAGTCTGCAATCTTTTCATCATCTTTCATCTTGATGCTTTCAAGTTGGCTTCTTAGTGTTTGCAACTTTGCTTCCTTGACCTTTGCATCTCCCTTAAACAACCTCTGCAATTTGTCCCATGTCTCCTTTGTTGAAACACAGTGCATGACTTTGATAAATTCATTATCGGATAGTCCACTCAAGATGCAATATTTTGCCTTTGCATTACTCTCATACTCCCTTTTTGCATTTGGATCAGTGGGAGGAGTATTGTGAATGGCTTACCCATTCCTAACTAACATCCACACATCAAAACTAAGAGATGAAATATAGATCTCCATTCTTTTGCTCCATAAGGCATAGTTGGATCCATCAAACATGGGGGATTTTGAGGAAGAAAACTCACTTCTTGCCATTGTGCTCAAAGTCCAGAATCTACCCATGGTTTAAATATAACTAGGAACTTGGCTCTGATACTAATTGTTGAACACAGAGTACCACTAAGAGGGGGGTGAATCAATGGTTCCTGACTTTAAGCCTTTACCAATCTAAGTTCAGACAATCAACTATTTACTTAACCACTAAACAGTCATACTGGTAATGCAAGAGAGAAAAACAAAGAGATCATTCACACTCAAGAGATTCACAACACTAGATTTATGAGGAAAACCCAATATGGGAAAAACCTCGGTGAGAAGAGCTTTTGGAAACTACTGCTCCAATCTAGCCTCATAGGTAAACTACCAACTTACAAAGATTTTGGGCACCAACCCAAGGAGCACGAACCCCTACACTTTTAGGGCACAAACCCAAGGAGCACCAACCCTTGCACTTTTAGGGCACTAACCCAAGGAGCACCACCCCCTGCACCAAGCTTCAACTAGGTGATTTATATTGAAATACTATTCAAATACAATTAAGGCTTCTTGTTGCAAATGAATTTTGCAACTCTTGAATCAAATAACTCTCTGTTATCTTTCTCTCCGTATCACACATAGTCTCTCAACACACTGTATCAGACTAGAATGATGCCTTATCTACCTCACTTTACCGGTTAGGCTTAGTTTTCAAACTATGATACTGCCGGTAGAATCCTCTCACCGGTTTACTTGCTCACTCACACTGCAACTTGCTTAGAACACCTTCTAAATTTTTCCTCTTTCTCTCTCTCCCTTCTCTTTTCTGCTCAATCTTCACATCATAAACAACCTCTTCTATCAAGAGCTCTCATTTCTTATACTTGTTTTTATGCCAGAATGCAATTCAAAAACCTAAGCAGTTAGGGTTTTCTCTTTCCGACACAATCTTCATGAGATCCAATCCCCCCTTATCTTGAATCAATCACCTATCCTTGAAAATGACACTTGCACATAGATTTCATTATCCAATGCATGTTTTTCTTGGAGTGGCAATCACAAATCAGATCTTCTGTCATGAAGTCAGATGATGCATAAAAGTGTTCCAAAAGTTTCCTTCATGAGAACATCCTCAATTGGATTTCCTTTGCCTTGATTCAAGCACCAACTACACCCTAATCTTCCTCTATCATTCCTTTGTCCTCAAGCCACAATCAGTCAGGTGCAATCCATTGATTTGTGGCTCCTTCATTAATGGTAATTATCAGTTTCATCGACCTTGTAGATGAGGCTTCACCAACCACAACAACCTTGCCATCTCTGCTCTACATTGCATCATGTCGATAAAGACATGGCCTACCAATATGCAATCGGTTCAGAAAACACATATCTATAAGACCCTTGGTGAGTAGAGTGTTCTCCTTCTATTAACCAGTAGAGAATTCGGTATTGGTTGCGCATCTTCACTAGTTGACATCAATGACAACTTAGTGCCAAAATGCCAATAGGTTGTAGCTTCTATACATGCACTATTGATATGCTCTAAGGTGATAAAAAATAGTTTGTCTTCTTTCATCCAGTAGTTCTAAGTCATGCAAGTGGGAGACTTTACATAGTGATCATCACTGATCAGACTTCACAAAGAGACCCATATGGAAGGAATCTCAAGCTCAATGGGAAATATAGCTTCAACACCATAAACAAGGGAGTATGGAGTGGTGTCTATGGGAGTGCAAACACTGGTGTGGTAAGCCCACAAGTTGGGGTTCAGCTGGATACGCCTATAACGACCAACTTCATTGACCATCTTTTTAAGGTTTCTAAGGATACTTTTATTAGAGGCCTCAACCTGGCCACTACATTGAGAATAGTATGGTGTAGAGAAACATTATTGGATATGAATTTTTTTGTAAAGCTCATGGACATCATGATTCTTGAAAGGACGACCATTGTTTGTGATGATGGAAAGGAGGACACCATATTGGCATATGATGTAATTCAAGATAAATGTAGAAATTTGTTAACCAGAGATATGTATGAGAGGAATGACCTCAATCCATTTCATGAAATACTCAGTAGCAGTGATGATGAATTTTAGGCCATTGGATGAGGGTGGATGGATTTTTCCCATGAGGTCGAGTCCCCACTGATAGAAGGGCCAAGATGTAATAATTGGTTGCAATTCCTATGTCGGTGCATGTCTCAAGTCTCCATGTATCTAGCATTGCTTGCATTTATTGACAAACTGATAAGAATCCTTCTCCATATTAGCCTAGTAGTACCCAGTACGTAAGATTTTTCTAGCTAGGGTAGGACCACTCAAATGTACCCCACATATACCTTTGCGTACCTCTTGCAAGGCAGTTTTTCCTTCGTCATGCTCAAGACATTGAAGTAATGTACCATGAAGACCATGACAATAAATATTATTAGCTAAAATAGCATAATGGGAGGCTAGATGTGCCACCGAGCATACAAATTATAGATAGGAAATGTGCCATTAGAATCTCAGATCTAGAGCATTCCATCATCCCACAATCAAGACCTAGTTCTTACACACACATTTCAACATTCAGACAATTAATCTAAATGAAACTCATACAAATTCATTCAAACCCAGCTATCTCCATTGCTTTCCTATTCTTCAAGGTCTTGTATTTGTAGGATGAGTTTTCTCAAAAACACTTACACAAAATGTTGTGAAGAAATGGACTATGAGAGATATTCCAATGTAAATCAAAATGGAAGATGAGAACCCATTAAACAAGATCCAAACACAAACTAAATTAGGATGAAAGATTGATAACACTAGATTGAGATACAAATAGCTCATGAATGCTAGATTACAGATTTTGAATGCAAAGTCATGGATGGCAAAATGGGAGGGGGGATCTACTTTTATAAGCATTCTCTAGGTGAATTCATGTTGTGGTATGAATGTGGGATAAATAATAGGGTTTTAGAGTTTAATCCCATATATGTGAGGTGGATGTAAATGGGTAGAGGAGAAAGCTTAAATGAGTAATGTAAATGATTATGCATATGTTTGTGAAAATTAATGAATAATATTATTATTAAATATGTAGATGATAGATGTGTAATGTGGAAAAAAAAGGCGTGATGAGGAGATCAAGTGAAAAGCTTTACCCTCCTCAAGCAAGGAGCAAAAGTTTCACAAAGGATTCTCTTCAACCTCTCACGCACATTAAATTTAAAAGAGGGGGTTGAATTAATTAGATCCAATCTCAATGGAAAGAGATTGAATACTAAGTGAATTGATAATGAATTTGAAAACTAAAGTAACCCCTCCTTTATAATGGACAAGTTTAATTAAGCAATTTGAGACTAGGTGTAAGGATGACAAATAAATGATTATAACTTGAGATAGAAAGGCGGGATGAAGCTGTGCACTTGGAATTAGTAGTAAAATATTAAGATGAAGCTCCCCTATAAATTTGGGCAAAATTTGTTGGGACTAGGTTGAAAGTTTACTTGGTCCTTCGAAAAATCCATGCATCGAAAAGGGTTTTTCCATCTCTAAAAATGAAGTCTAAACCTGCAAATACAACTGTGCACTTGCAACCTACATACCAAAAAGAGAGGAAATGTTGTTGGGATTGGGGGTTTGCCTTTAGGTCAAACCCCAATTTGGAATTAACAAAATGATGAAAAATACTTGCAAGTAAATGAAAGAAAATGTTTCAAGTAGAATTAACCTCAAGAGAGGATGCAAATGAGATGTAGATAGAGTTGTTTGAGAGGATATGTGAAGTTGAATGCTTTGAATGTTGATAGGGATCTCCTCTTCAATGGTTGTATCCTTGACTTGAATGTAACACCTAGCCTTGAAAGGAGACTTGAGATGCTCAATGCTTGAAAGGATGCTTGAATGCTTGATTTTACCTATTGAACTCATTGAACTCCTATGTGAATAGGAGGAGAAAATGTGTCTAATATACTTGCCAATTAGGGTTTGTAACTGATTTTTCATCTTAGGTCGATATAGTGAAACCTTTTCCCACTCATGATTGACAAGCCCAATGAAAGATTTAAGTGGAGGGGAGCCAAAATAGGGCAAGGATAGGGTGAACTCACAATGTTGGTTCCCACTTTTTGGTACATCCCGATTTTTGCTGAAATCATACATTTTTTAGAAAATATAATGATTTAAGCTTTAAGAGGTCCCTTTTGAAGTAATTAATTGAAGAGAGTTAGATCAAAGGCTCTTAGATCAAAATTTCTTGGATAAAACCTTTTTACTTCTAAATAATACTTGCAATGGAGTCTCCTTTGCATCTATCCAATGCTATTAAAAAACTAATTTTACATTAGATTTTGGGGGGTAAAATGAATTCATTTATAAGTTTTATTTTTTTAACTATTTAGTCCTTATTATAATCTTTTAAAATAGTATAATTTTAAATATATTTAACTTCAATAATATATTTTTATTTTATTTCTTATGAATGTAGGTTTTTCATAGAAATTGAACTTCTTTGTTCAATGCATTGGGAAAAATAGTAAACTAATTCAAAAAAATTCTAAAAAATATCTATGCACTAGGTATTGATGTTTTCTTTCTAACAAAAAAATAAAATTGAATTTTGACATATATATAGAACAAGTTATGTGTTCAAACGAACACCTATATCTAAATTATAATTAGTCGGACTTCAAAACTTAATAAAATGAAAACTATTCAACATATAACTATCAAACCAACTGTATGCCCTGGGTATTGATGTTACAAACCAAAAATTAAAAAGAATTAAGTTTTTATCATCTCTAGAAAAAAAAGATGCATTTCAGGATGCACATCACTCTTAAAAATGTTGTTTGTTGTAAAAAACTACTTTTTGAGGGAGATGGAAAAATCAATAAAATTTTATTCAAAAAAAATTCAAAAAAAATATATTTAGAATCTACAAAAAAGATGTTACAAATCATAGTTTACATCATCTTAAAATTCTTAACGGTTTAAAAGTTATATGTGTCAAAAAGTGAAGGTCTTTTTCAAAATGTTCATCTAAGTGTCAAAGTTGGTTAAAAAGTGGGAGCTAGTATTGTCAGTTCACCAAACTAGGACTCCCTCTATAAGAATCCTATCTATATTTTGGATTTTTATTGTATAGTTATTAGCTATATTTATTTCTCTTCTTTTAGTTGATGTTTCTAGACAACCTTAGTTTTTATTTATACTCTCTATATTTGTAATTATTATATCTATTTGTTAGTTGGGTTTGTTGGATTTTTTTCAAGCCTTTCTATTTTCTTTTTGAATTCCTATGATCTGATTTGTAAGGGTTCACAACCCTTCCACAAACCTTCATTTTTATAAAAATTAAAATCCAAAAATATTTTATTAATTTTTTACTTTGACTAGAAATAAGGAAAATTTATTAATTAAACCATCATACATTTTAACATTTCTCTAATAGGTAGCTTGCACTGCTAAATTTTGTAGGCTACTAATTAAGCATCATTATTTGTAATTAATATCCAAAATTGGTTACTCAAATTGACCATCTTCCATGATTAAATCGACATATTCACTTAACATAAAGGTTGGGAGAGAGAAAATTCTAGAAAATAGAAGAATATAAATTTTATTTAAAATAGAATCTAGAAATATAATTATTATACAACCAATGCAATTCTTATGAAAATATAATGATTTTGGATTGCATAATTATATACTTAACTCACGAGGAACTAGGGGGTATTAAAAATAGAAATGCTATTTGTAATTATTTTCAAGCCAAAAAGACCTTTATTTCTTTCCAAGTAGACCAATTCAAAGAATATATTGAATCCCTTTTTTGAATAGGTACTAACTCTACTTGGAGAAACTAACTACAAGTAGTAGTTGTTGACACTAAATATGTCTTTTGAACCAAATGCATAAAACATAAAAACTGTATCCATCTTGTAGTGAGTTTTCTTTCCAAGTTAAAAAAAATTCTCGTAACGTCGTAAATGACATCCCTATGAAATTTCTTTCTCAACTAGATTGCATTTTAGCATGGATTATTGTAAGGTGTGTGCCCTTGGACCGCTTCCCCTAGATTCATTAAGTCGCAATTGTATCAGGCATTAATAGGTCAATCTTGTGGTGCAATGTGAACTGTGTTTCCAACAAGTGGTATGAGAGCCTAGGTCATGAGTTCAAACCCCTTGCTTGCAATGGGGTGATTGTTGCAAGGTGTGCTCCCTTGGTCTCCTTGTCATGTGCAGTGCAACGCTTGGTTTTATAACATGGCTTAACAACTTCCCATGGATTTATTAAGTCTTGCAGTTGTATCAGACATTAACATGTCGATCTTTTGTTGTAATGACAACTGTGTTTCCAACATGTATGACCTCTCACATCTAGTCTTATTCATCCTAGCTCAATTGTACATCTCATTCTAAATTCTCCTTTCAATTTTTAACCTCAAGTCCCAATTTGGGTCCACATTGGAGGGAGTAAGTTTCCTAGGGTGATCTACTCCAAGGAGAGAGCTAATCAAGGCACCTTTTTCCCTAGTGTTTAGGCTGAAATTCACACCACATAATGATCAACTTGACTGAGTGATAAATCCTTGCTCATGTGGGCCTACTCCAAATTTTACATCCCAAAATGCTTGGGAGAGGTATATAAGCAACTTATCCTCCATCATTTTAGGTAGAAGATGAATGGACAAGAGAATAGAACAAGGAAGCAATTCAATTCAAGCATTAAACAAATTCCATCCCACCATATTCTTCTTTGTGACAACCATAAACAACCCGCATTCAATTATATCTTCTAAGATGTCCCTCTAGGTCTCTTGTGGAGTCATGCTAGTGCATCAAAATTTGTGATCATATTCAAAAAAGAATTTGCATCATCGAGGTATAGGATACTATCATTCTTAGATCTACCCTCTACTACATATCAACACAGGTTCCTTTCAAGTACATTTCAATTCAATTTCAAGGTTGATTAAAAAATTGGGGTTTGACTTTGGCAAACCCCTTTCTACTTAAAATTTTACCTCTTTCCTGTATGCAAAAACATGTGACAAACCCATGAAAACAAGTGCAAAGCAAGGAGATAGAGAACTGTAGTCTACAATTTGTCAAAGCGAAAACTACCACGAGTAGGCTGAGCATGGTGTCTTAGTCCTGGGAGTAGATTGAGTTGGGTACCTTGTTCTCTCTATTTTTGCTTGATATTTTTTTTTCGAGTTGGTTACAGTTTTCTCTACTGAATCTTCTTCCATAATCGGTCTTTTTATTGACTATCTTCCTATACACATAAGAGGTCATATTTTCACCCTATTAGGCATCCTCCTTCCAAAATTGTAGAGTCATATTTTAATTTACCCCATTAGGTACCACTAAAATCAACTTGTCCCTAATAAAATCTTGCACCAAGTGGATCATTCTTGCCCTGAAATAATTAAAGAAGAAAAAGGCCTAAGCTTCCTAGTTTGCACATACAAGCTAGTGAACCTTATTCTCGCACATTACATTTTGGTGAACCTAAATCTTCTTACACTTGCATATTTCTGATTTTTAGTTTAGATCTAATGTTTTCATACAATATTCATATTTAGATGTGTTTGTTCATGGGTAATGTACTTGCATTAATGAAAAATCATAAAAAATGCACATCGTTGTGTATTTTTATCATGTATTTTGCATATATTGTCATTTAGTTAGGATATCTCTTTTACAATTATCTCTTCCTTGGCTCATAAGAGTTTTGCCTCTTTGGCTAGGTTTGGATGTACATTCTTGTTTAACAATATCTCCTAGGTGATTGGAGGTGTGTATTCTTTCTTTTTCTTTTAATAAAGATGTCACCATAGCTCTAAGATACCATCTAAATTAGGAAGACATATAAGTGGCCTCCTTTTGTATTCTATTGCCGATTTCCTTGGAGAAAATGCTTTCCTTGGTTATCCTTTTGAATCTTTTTTTGTAGGTTTCCTTGGTTAAACTTTTCAATCATTTTTGGTAGATTTCATTGGAGACAATGCTTTTTTTGGGTTATCCTTAGGATGAGTTGAACTTAGTAGACTACTCAACTCTCTCTTTGCATCGAACTCTCTCCTCTATGATCCCATAGAATACTTTGCTAGTTGATTGGACCATGGAGTCTCATCTCATCTTCAGTGTATGCTCTTACTCTTTCCATGTTATCACTTGTGCCCTTGAAATATCATTTTGGGGATGATATTAGTGCTCGAGATATTTTGATTATTGATGTCTCTCCAACTAGTTGACTTGGAGCCTTTGTTTTTAGTACTAACCCCTTTTATCTATTTTTTGTTTGTGTCCTTGCATGTAGTTTTATGAGTTAGGATCCTTGGTTTGGGGGATTTTTCTCTTGAACTTAGTAAATTATTTTCTCTTTGTAGATTTTTCCAATGCTTCTCTCTCTTTCATTTTCTTCTACTTTACCATAAGTATGCATGTAGCCTCATACTCCTATTGGTATTCCAATTACAATGAGAGATTGTTGGCATTTCAATAAGGATATTGAGAAGGTTGTTGATGATTATGGATATAACTGATTAAGGATGTTTACTATCTTAATAATATTATTTTGTTATTGATGTAAAGAAATTGATTTTCTGACTTAATATGATGTTGCCATATCCTAAGAAGTATGATTTGAGGAGTATTAAGATGTTGGTAAAAGACATAGAAAGAATGTGATGAATAAGGGGAGGAATAAGTTATTCAATGGGAAACTATTACCGAGTTAGACAATGATCAGATTATGTTGTTTTGATTGTTTTGATATCCTACATATGTTGTGTAATACTATTCTATGTTAATGCAAAGAACCTAGTCGGTAAACCCTAAGGTTATCGCTATCGGTTAAAGAAGACAGAATGTCTACCGAGTGAACTTTAGTATTTACCAAGTAACAACCGAGCTATAACTGAACACATTGGATGAATAAAAGCATTATTTAATGAAGTATGCTAATGAGTTAGAGTTGATTAAATGATTAGTATGCCGTGCATAAATTTATTTTAGGGATCTACGACAATGGAAAATCAAGAGGAAGATCTACAGTGTAGATTGAACCGCAATTACCTAGCACAAGTTCCAAGGAAAGAATGCATGTTCCAAGGCAAAGTAAAATATTTTTCAGATTGAAAGATACATTGAACCTAGTCAAGTTTGAAGATCTAATGGCTAAGATTGATCATGGGAAATGTGATCAAGGAGATTAAGTGGTTAGCAAATTATTTATAAATAAGAAATTGTTGATAAACAATGTATGTGGGCAAGTGTAAGCACAAGGATGCTACATAGTGATTACCGAGCAAAAAAGCTTGAAGAACTATTTGAATAATAGAGTAAGGAGCCCAACAGAGGGACAAGATAAGTCCTATGACTAGACAGTGTTGACAAAATAAGAATCTACTTTAACATTTTAGATGTGAAGTTGCAGATATATTTTTATTACTGTTATTTTGTAAAGTGACAGAAAATCTCTTAACCGAGTGGACTTAATAGTCTTATATGTAAATCCTCTAGCAAGGTGACATTCTGATTGAGTGTTTGAAATCCTTTGACAAGGTCACTTCTAACAAAGTGAAGATCCTAACAGATCTGAGGGAAATCCCTTAACAGGGTCACATCTAGCAATGTGTTTGTAATCTTTAACAGGATTTGCTTTTAACCGAGCATACTATAGAAGAGTATATTTCTTAGTGGGTCCAAAATCCCACAGTGGTTTTTCCCTATTTGGGTTTCCACATTAAATCTGGTGTTATATGTTTTGTGATGTTATCTGTTTATGAGTTTGCATGTTTTACAATTTTTTTGATAAGGCTACTGAGGTTGAATCTGTTGAATATAATGAAGATTAAGTTTGTATGATTCACCCCCCCCTCTCATCTTGTTAACTATTGGCATCAGAAATTTACAATTGGTATCAGAGCTCTGGACTCCAAAAGAAAAGTTTGAAGGTACTTGAGTTAAAGATCCAAAGATGTATAAGAGGGATGCACCGAAGTGGAACAAGTCAAGTTTCTCTACATGGCATAAAAGGATGAAGCTACATTTATCAGGAATTGGAGAATATGTTGTATATTATCTGGAGAATGATTATGTTGCACCGACCACTTTCCGAATGACATTGGAAGAGATAAAGGCAAAGCAAGAACATATTCAAGCAATGATTGAAATAACATCTGCATTGACCGACTCAGAGTTCAATGATCTAGAAGGCTATATTGATGCTAAAGCAATGTGGACTAAGCTCATATCTGTGTATGGTAGTGATGAACATGTTCAAAGAGCAAAAGTGGATAGTCTAAGAGGACAACTTGAATGTATGAGAATGAATGAAGGTGAGAACCTAACCCAATACAGTACAAGGTTAAAGGAGACTATCAATCAAATCAAAGGAGCAGGAGGAACTATTGAAGAAAAGGATGTAACAAGTAAGTTGTTGAGAACCCTTCTACCTACCTATGCCATTCGAGTCTCTACAATCAACGAATTGAGGTCTGTACCTAACATGCCAGTTTCTTTGGATGCTACTATCGGTAAGCTACATGCATTTGAGTTAAGTAATTTTGATAACAATGGGTCTTCAATAAATAAAGTTGAATCTGCATTCAGTTCTTTTCATATTGATGAAACTAATGACTACAATGATAGAATGGATAAGTACTCTGAAGGAAATCACAGTGGAGCAAGTGAAATATTTTGTAAAAATATGGAAGAGGTACACAAACTGTATGAGGAAATCAAAAAGCAAGAAGAGTTTGAAGCACTATTGGCTAGAAGGTTACTGAGAGGCAAAGGTAAGTATAAAGGAAAGCTACCTTTGAAATGTTTCAATTGTGATAGAATAGGACATATGGCTTCTAACTATCTTGACAAGGAATCTAGTGAAAAGAGAGATTACCAAGATGACAGAGGGAAAGATAATCATTACAAAGGACACCGAGACTTCAGAAGAAGAGATAGAAAGACATGCCTAATAGGTGATGAGGAATCAAATGATGATAAATCTGATGAAACTGAAATAGAGGAAGTTGTTTATGTGGCTATCAAAGATGGATCAGATGAAGAAAGGTATGAAGAAAAAGCTTTAATATCTCACATAAATAAAAATGATTCTTGGATCATAGATAGTGGATGCTCACATCACATGATAGGTAATAAACACAAGTTTGTTAAATTAGAAGATTATGATGGAGGCTATGTAAGATTTGGTAATGATGCACCATGTCCAGTAAGAGGTAAAGTGTCCATAACACTTCTTGACAATGCTAAATGTAATGATGTATATTGGGTTGAAGGTTTGAAATATAATTTGTTGAGTGTAGCACAACTAAACAATATAGGATACTGAATAGAATTTCAGAAGGGATGTGTCAAAGTTCATGATAAGCATGGAAAGTTAGCTGCTACCAGGACTCAAACAAGAGGTAATACATTTCACCTTGACTCAACTTAGAACAATTGTCTGTATGCTAAGATAGAAGATACCTAGTTATGGCATAAAAGGTTTTGTCATGTAAATTTTGATAATCTGATCAAAATCAGTAAGAAGCACCGAGTAAGAGGTCTACCGAGTTTGGAGAAACCTCAAAATGCGATGTGCCGAGGATGCCAGATGGGTAAGATGACAAGATCAAGCTTTACAAGTAAGTCCTACACTTCTAAAGGATTTTTAGATCTTGTGCACACTGATCTTTGTGGTCCTATGAAAGTTCAAAGTTATTATGGTGATAAGTATTTCATAATATTTGTGGATGATTACTCAAGGATGATGTCAGTCATGTTTTAAAAAAAAAAATCAGAACCTTTTCAAATGTTCAAATGGTACAAGGCAAGAGTTGAAAATGAAACAGGAAGACAACTAAAATGTCTTAGATATGATAGAGGAGGAGAGTTTACTTCTGATGAATTTAACTTAGTCTACAATGATCATGGTATAAAGAGACACGTATCTACACCAAGAACTCCATAGCAGAATGGGAAAGCTGAAAGGAGGAACTGATCTATTGTAGATTGTACAAGAACCCTGATGATAGAAAAGAGGGTACCACAAACATTTTGGAGAGAAGCAATAAGCACAGCAGTTTACACCCTAAACTGAGTACAACTAAAGAAAGGTACTTTGAAGACACCATATGAAATCTGGTATGACAAGAAACCTAATGTAAGTTACTTTAAAATATTTGGAAGTAGATGCTATTTCACAAAGATGATAGAAATGGAAAGTTTGATCAGAAAAGTGAAGAAGGAACATTTCTAGGTCATTCTTCTAGAAGCAAAGCATTTAAATGTTTGATCAAATCATCTAACAAGATAGTGGAGAGTGCAAATGTGAAAATTGATGAATTTGCAGAAAGAAATGTTGAAGGAAATTCCAAAGAACCAGAAGATTATGAAGAGTTTGTCTATGTTTAACCGAGAAGTCCTACCGAGAAAACTACTGAAGGAAATGAAGAGAATATCTAGTTATTGATTGATGAAGAAGATCATAGAGAGCCTACCGAGCCTGTATTAGCCAAGTATGTCAGAAGGAATCATGCATCAAGTCAAATTACAGGAGATAAGGATGATCTAGTGATGACAAGGAACAAACTGAGATAGAACACATGTCTGATATTTGAATTTGAACCGATAATAGTAAAAGAGGCATTTAACAATGATGATTGGATAAATGCTATGACAGAAGAGATTGATCAAATCAAGAAGAATGATACATGGAAACTAGTCCCAAGATCGAAGGACAAAAATGTAATCGGTACAAAGTGGATTTTCAGAAACAAGCTAAGTGAAAAAGGTGAGATCATTCGGAACAAAGCAAGACTAGTTTGCAAAGGTTATGCTCACGAAGAAGGAATTGATTATGGTGAGACTTTTGCACTTGTCGCAAGACTTGAAGGAGTAAGAACATCGTTGGCATATGCTACTTACAAGAATTTCAAGATATATCAAATGGATGTCAAATCTGCATTTCTGAATGGTATATTAGAAGAAGACATTTTTATTGAACAACCTGAAGGATTTGTTGAAAAAGAGAATAAAGATAAGGTATGTAAGCTGAACAAAGCATTATATGGTCTAAAGCAAGCACCTAGAGCATGGTATGAGAGATTGCACTCTTATTTAATCAAGATTGGTTTTATAAGAACTAGTGAAAACAGTAACATGTATATGAAGCATGATAAGGACAATAGGATACTGATCTCAACCATATTTGTTGATGATATTATTTTTTGTGGAAATGAAATGTGTAAAGAATTTGAGATGTCATTAATTGGTGAAATAGAGTATTTTATAGGTTTATAGATATTGGAAATGAAAGATGAGATTTTCATTACTCAATCCAAATACATAAAAGAAATCTTGAAGAGATTTGGAAGGGAGGATTCTAAACCTGTAAGTACTCCTATGACTACCAACTGCAAACTATCAAAGAATGATGAATCTGCATCTTTTGATGAGACACTTTATCGATCTATGATTGGAAAGTTGTAATATGTAGTACACAACAGACCGGATATAGCATTTGTAGTAGGTATAGTTCCAAGATTTTTTGTAGATCCTAAGGAAACACATATGACAACAATCAAGAGAATTTTTAGATACCTGAAAGGCACTGAAGATTATGGCTTAGTATACAAAAAGATAAATGATTTTGATTTAAATGTTTATACTAATGCTGATTGGGTAGGCAACATTGATGATAGGAAAAGCACAAGTGGAGGAGCTTTCTTTTTAGGAGAAAGATTACTGAGTTGGCTTAGCAAGAAACAAGGATGCATTTCACAGTCAACAACTGAAGCTAAGTATGTTGCTACAGTATTGAATTGTACCAATATAGCATGGATCAAACAACTGTTAGAAGGCATAAATGAGAAAGTTACTGAGCCAGTAACTATATTCTATGATAATACTAGTGCCATTAACATTTCAAAGAATCCTGTTATGCACTCTAAGACAAAGCATATCTCTATCAAGTATCATTATCTTAGAGAGGAAGTTCAAGAGAAGAAAGTGGTGTTGGAGTATGTTAGCACAAAGGAACAAATAGCAGATATCTTCACCAAGCCACTACCAAGGGACACTTTTGAGTATCTCAAAAGTCAGTTAGGGGTCTGTTGTGACCAATTCACACATCGCCCCATTAGAATGGGGACCCCCTATTTTTCTCTTTAGGTCTTGGTTTCCCTTGGTGTGTTTTCCTCTCTGCTTTCTAGGTTTTTGAGTGAGTGAGTGTTTTGCCTGGGCTTTCTAGATTAGGGCTAATCTCTGGAGCTCATTTTAGGGTTTCTTTCAAGCTGAGTCTAGCCTAGGTTTGGGAAGTGGATTGGTCGTCTACCTGAAACCTCAAGTTTTCTATAATGAAGCATGCCTTTCAATAGAGTTAAGTCAATTTGATCAGGGGTCAAGATGAATAGGTCTTAGGTCAGGTCAGGACTAGATTTGAGGGTTTTCTTGTTAGAGTCCTATTTGTTTCCCTGTCTAAGTCAGTTGAGCAGAGTTAGTGAAGAAAAGGAGTTGATTTGATAAAGTTTGATGGAGGATGAAGAAAATCAAGGTAAGACTTGGCCTGAAAGGGAAATTTCACCCCTGACCCTTCCAAAGGGTCCAAGGTGAAAATCATTGTAAACTTCTTTTCCTCCTTATTTTTGACTAAGTATTTCTTCCTAGGGCATGTTTGAGGGTAGATTGACATGTTCTTGCTAAAGGAAGAATTTGATTGATTTTTGAAGAGCAAAATGATGCCTAAAGGAGAATTTCACTCCTGACCCTTCTAAGGGGTCTAGAGAGAATTTCATCCTAAACACTATTTCTTGCCTTGGATAGACTTGCCATCTTGTTCCTAGCTTGGAAAATGACTTAACTTTTCCTTGTGAGGAAGTTTGAAACTTGAAAAGTGAATGAACTGGCTTGGAATGGAGATTTCACTCCTAACCCTTCCAGAGGGTCCAGAGCGAAAATCTTATTAGAGCTTATTTTTCACTAACTTTGTCTAAGTTTTGATGTGCAAGGTATCTTGGCGAGGATTGAACATTCTTGTCACATTTGAGGATTTGGAAAGCATGAGTAAATGAGGAATTTTGGTCAAGAAGGGTAATTTCACTCCTAACCTTCCAAAGGGTCCAGGGCGAAATTCCCAAAAGCTCTTATATTTGCAAAGAACAAGGTTAAATTTTTGGCATGAATGAAACAAGAACAACTTGCTTTTTCCTCTTGAAGACATTTTAACTTTGGAAAAATGAAGGATTTTTCCTAAAACCAAATTTTTGCTCCTGACCCTTCCAAAGGGTCCTTGGCAAAAATTCTTCAATCACCTGTTTTCCTTGCAGAATCAAGTCAATCTTGGGTTTGGATGAGAGAGGAATAGTGTTTTCTTTCCTTGAGAGGTGAAATCAACTTGAAATGATGATGGAATAAGCCTAAATTGAGAAATTCACTCCTGACCCTTCCAAAGGGTCCAGAGCGAAAATCTTTATAGGAGTCATTTCTTGCCTTGTTTGGTCAAATTGAGGTGTCTAAGACATGATGAAAGGAAGAAAGAGAATATTGAAACCCTTAGGCATGTTTAGAAGTGATGAAAATGAAGGATTTTAGCCAAGAAGGTGATTTTTGCTCCTGACCCTTCCAAAGGGTCCAGAGTGAAATTCCTTGCAAGCCTATTCTTTTGACCTTGTTTTGGCTTAAGACCTTATCCCTTGGGTGAAAGATGAAGTTTAGTTACCTCTTGAGGTGATTTTGAGTTGGAAAAAGGAAGAATCAAGCCCAAATCATGAAATTCGCTCCTGACCCTTCCAAAGGGTCCAGAGTGAAAATCCTCCTAGACCTTATTTCCTTCCCTATTTGACCAAATTATGATATCCAAAGCATGTTGAAAGGGGAAATGGACATGATCTTGCCTTGAAAAGTGTTTGATAGCATTGAAGGATGAAGATTTTAGCCAGGAAAGGCAATTTCGCTCCTGACCCTTCCAAAGGTCCAGAGTGAAATTCCTTATAAACCTATTTTTTAGCCTTTCTTGGACATGAAACCTTAATCCTAGCATGATGAAGCATGAAACCCTACTTGGAAAAGAAGTTTCAAAGTTTAAAAATGAAGATTTTTAGTCCAGATTGAGAATTTCGCTCCTGACCCTTCCAAAGGGTCCAGAGCTAATTTTCTCAAAATCACTTTTTGCTATCAAATTTTGCTAAGTCAAGTGTGGAATAAAGTGAAATATGGAAGGAATTTCCCCTGGGAATGACTTGAAATGCTAAGAAATCATTGAAAAGTGAAGGAATTGAGCCAAATGGTGAATTTCGCTCTTGACCCTTCTAGAGGGTCCAGAGTGAAATTCCTAAAAACACCTATTTTCTTTGCAAAGTCAAAACAACTTTTTGGTTTTTATGGATTGAATGGGTGTGAGGAAGTGTGTTTTGCCTTTTTAAGATGATTGAGATTGTCAAGAAGAAGCAATTAAGCCTAGAACTTGATTTTTGCTCCTGACCCTTCCAAAGGGTCCAGAGCAAAAATCCTCAAAACTATCCTTTCTTCAAAATTTTGGACAAAAATAAACTTAGACAAGGGTGTGAGAAGACTTTTCAATTGCCTTGAAGAGGAATTAGATTGCTAAGAATGCAAATTTTGAAGCCAAGAGTGAAATTCACTCCTAACCCTTCCAAAGGGTCCATAGCGAAATTTTCAAATCCTCCTATTTTCCTTGCAGTTCAAGAGAAGAATTTTCTTTTCAGGACTTGGATGGGAGTGACGCATGATCTTAAATGCCTTGGAAATGATTCGAAGTTGAAAGGATGAAGCAATTGCCCTAAAACCTAATTTTTTCTCTTAACCCTTCCAAAGGGTCCAGAGCGAAAATCATAAAACCAGTGTATTCCTTTCAAGTTTGTGCTAAAGCAAGGCTACACCATGGTTGGAAAATCCCTTGAGACCACCTTTGAGTGGATGTTTTTTCCAAAAAATGATGATTCTAGGTCAGATAGAGAAATTCGCTCCTGACCCTTGTAAAGGGTCCAGGGCAAAAATCTCAAAATCCCCTATTTTGCCTTGCAAGAACACACCAAGCTTGAGTGGAGTGAATGAAGAAGATCATTGCCTAACCTTTAGTGGAGTATTCAAGACAAGATGATGGAGGAGTAAGCCCAAGCAAGGAAAATTGCTCCTGACCCTTCCAGAGGGTCTAAGGTGAAAAACATCAAAGACACCTTTTCCTCCAAAGTTTAAGCAAAACTAGACCTCGATTACAGTGAAAGAACATATTTAGAATGCCTTGGAGATGTTTTGGATCTTCAAAAATGATAATTTTGAGCTCAGGAGAGAATTTAATTACTGACCCTTCCAAAAGGTCCAGAGCGAAATTCCCAAAAATGCAATATTTCCTTCAAAATTTTGATGAACCAACTCAATGATGGAAATGAATATACCCTGGAGATTGCCTTGAAGGAGTTTAATGATCAAACTAAGGTGAAATTTTGGCCTAAAATTGAAAAATCGCTCCTGACCCTTCCAGAGGGTCCAGGGCAAAAAACACATTTTCACCTAATTTCCTCATGAAAAATGATAAAATTTTGAAATGCAAGACTTTGATTTGATCAAACTAAACATGAGCTCACCTTCCAGGAGATTTTGGAGTGAAGGAAATGAGATATTCAAGACCTAATTTGAAAAATCGCTCCTGACCCTTCCAAAGGGTCTAGGGCAAAATCATCAAAAAACCTATCATTCAACCTTGATTTATTAAGTCTAAGGAAAAATTGCAAGATTGTGAGGACAAAGTCATGGAGATTTGCAAATATAGGTTGAGAAAATTTCAATTTTATCAAGTGAACAAGCCTGGATAAGGGGTCAAGCAAGTCTTGAAATAATCTAGACCTTCACCATTTTGGACATTTCAATGCCTAAGGGAAAAAGGAAACTTCATTAAGCCTCAATCAAACCTCAATATTCCTCAATTTTCTCTAAATTTGCCAAATTCAAGAAGTTAGATGAAATTCACACAATTTAAGGCCTTTATAATTGAATTAATTAATTCTCAAGCCTTAAATTAAAAATAAAATAAACCTTTCAAGCCTTGAAATTAATTTTAAAATTTTAAAAAATAAAAGGTGAGCGCTCAAGCACATTTATTTATTTTTACAAGCAGGTCGACCCCTTTTAAAAGGGATTTTATTTCATTTTATTACTAAATACCTAGGTCAGCCTCAACAAGGATTAGGGTGAGGGCACTATATAAGTGAGGTGTATTGTTTCAATATGCAAATCATTCATTCATTCCTTCTTATTGGATTTTAAGGAGTAGATTAGAGGAGAAAATTCTAACAAATTGGAGGCGAATTTCTTGCTAGGTGTTGGAGGCTAGTGAAGGTAAAGTTCTTTTGAAGGCTAATTGAGGCATAATTCATCCAAAGGAAGACCACAATTCAATCTTTTTCCAACAAATTTTGAGCATCTTTCTTCCATTTTCCAAGGTTCATAGTTAAGCATTCAAGGAGGAGGTATAAAGAATCAAATTTTTTGAAATTCCTATTCAAGACTTATTTCGATTTCATAGCAATATTTTAAAGTCTAAGACTTGAAAAATCTAATTTCCATTCATAATTAATTTGAAAATTTATAATTCTTCATTTATCATGTCATTTTCAAATTAATATGTTGAATTAGTCCCTTGAAAGGTCTTAGATTCTATGCTTCAAGGTATTATACTCAAAGACTAATTTTAGGTTTTTGTGTAGGCATCAAATGACGACCCCCAAAGCTGGAGGATCTACTACTCAACAGGCTCTCATCAAGGAGGACCAAAGGAATGATGAATTGGAGACCAGGATCATGTCCAAGTGGAGTAATATCGGAGACACCAACCTAGGAAACTTCAATGTGAGGAAATTTCGAGAGACCCCCTACATTGGCAAGCCATCACCTGTTGCAAAGAGGATAATTGAGAGTGGCATCATCAAGGCTGCAGGTTTCCCTCCCATAGTCAAGTGTCATGAGTTGATGATCGAGTGTGCTCAATACTATGACTCACAATCAAGGACAATCATAACCAAGGATGGGAACATCTTAGCCTACCTATCAGAGGAAGCTATAGGTGAAGCCCTTCATCTTTCGGACCATAAAGACATGATCTACATGAGCTTGGAAGGAGCAAGGTTGATCTATGAAGATGATCCTGAGTCTTGTTTGAACTTCATCAATAAGAATTGGTTGCTCAAAAGTCAGCCTCGCTTGAACAAAATTCCCAATATACCACATAGGATCGACTTCTAGGAGGAATACAGAGATTTGATAACTTTTCTCAATTGAGTTATGGGTGCTTCTCAAGCCTTCTTCTTTGACAGGTGGATGTTCTTCTTCATACAAGTGATCATCCAAGGAAAAGGAATGCTTCATTGGGCTAGAATAATTAGCAATTGTCTGGACATGCAATTGAGAAGGCTAAGACCCACCAAGTCATTCCATATGAGCTCATATGTTATATATGCTTTGGTCAGGAGTTTTGAGTATGCAGGACTACCTCACAAAGGAGTGACTAGAAGAGGAACTAGAGAAATAAGAGTTTGTGACTCTTACGTTCAATTGCATCATCCACCAAGAAGTGACTACAAGCTAGTCAATGGCACCTTCATGATGCATATTACTAGGACATTAGAAGGAGGAATTCATAATCGACTCTCTCTGGATGCTCAGGAGCTTGTGGAGAAGCATGGTGAATGGTTCATTCAGTTTCTAAAGTTTACATACATTAGAGTTCATGGATGTCCTTCACCTCCCTACATGTTGCCAAGATATCCTACAGACAGGATAGTACTACTTGAGGTGACTAGGCAGTTTGCAACTTATACAAAGGCATCAAGACACAAGCATGGAAATGGAATTCCCATACCCATCCTACTAGGAAACTCAGTTGAGGTGTGTCCTAATACTCAAGCCACAGAGGATGCAGAGAAAGAATTGTCTTTATATTCATTCACACCTTTTTCTTCAAGGGAGAATTTTGACCCTCATGGTCATATGGAGGAGATAGTTGGGAAGAAGTACAAGCATGAGTTTCAGGTGGAGGACTTTTGGATGAATGTCCTAGTTGATTTAGAGGTCAAAAGAAAGATGCATTCCAGGCTACCCTTAGATTTCATCAGGAAATGCAAGATTTATAGAGTTGCTGATCAAGCCCAGGACAGTGGTAAATACCTCCAATCATCCTATGAGAAGGAAGATAAAGGAGTGAAGGTAAATTGGAATGAGCCAGAGGTTTTAGACCTAAGAGTTTTGATGGCCCTAGTTTTAGCTTGCACTCACAGATGGGTGGATGTACAACATCAGAAGTTGAAGGAGAAGAATGTATCCATGACATTCACCTTGGGAACAAGACCAGAAGAAGGAGAGGAAAGTGTGAGTGAGAATACTTCTCATTCCAAAGGATCAAAGAGGAAAGAAGGACCTGAGAAAAGAGAACCTTCCAAGAAAAAGCAGAAAGTGAATCTTGATCATCCACCAAGCACATCTTCCAGACATGAAAAGCAAGCAAGTCAAGCAGAAGATCAGAGGTAGATAGTGTATGAAATTGATGAGTCTATGGAATCCATGGTATAGAATAATGAGCAAGGAAAAGGACAAACACCTCAGCATTCATCAAGTCAATCCCCTTGAGTTGATGCTAATGAGCAACAAAAAGAAAAGAATGATGATGAAGCAATATCTCCTTTCAAGGAAGATGAAACTCTACTTAAAGAAATACAAGTAAGGGAAAGAAGATCTATTATTCTAGATTGGCTAAAGGAGAGATTGACAAAGGTGGTTGTGGTCGAAGAAGAAGATCATACAATTGAATTGGAGAGCTTTATAGGGAATTATCAGGAAGTGGTAGAAAAGAAGAAGGCCACAAAGATGTCAAAGGTAATTTGAGATGAGACATGATCTAGAAAAGTGCAGGTAGCTACACCAGTAGTGGATAAGTATGAGGATGAAATTATTGCAGATGAGTATGACCTAGAAACATTTGAGCTTGGTCCACTTACCTCCAAGCAAGCAATAGAAGAAGCAACTGATTCATTTGAAGCACTTAAAGACAAACTTAAAGAAGAAGTGGAAAAGAATAAGAAGCTTGAGAAAGAGGTCAGTGCTTGGAGGAACTATTTTAGTCATCTTAATCAGCCTTTGAGATGTCAAGATCCAACAGTATCTCCTTTACATGCACTTCCTCTTTAATTAGTAGGTGAGGCAGAAAGGGTGAAGATCTTGGTTCAACTTATGAGTTCCTGGATTGATGGATCTTACAAAGTAGCTATTGAATTTGCAACAAGTATGATGAAGACAGTAAATCGATCTATTCAAGTCCTTGAGATCATCCATAATTTGATGATAACCATAGATGCATTCACTCACACTAGAGATGTTATCATTCCAGTTTTACACATGATAAGAGGAGCATCAAGGCGGACTCTAGCACAAGAGAAGATAATGGAAGGAGGAACTCATAATCTCCTGCAGTGGTCAACTTTGCTCCAGATGAAGGAAGTTCTCTTTGAAGATGTTAATGCAAGATGCAGTCGAATTGAAGGTGCCATCCAGCCAATCCAAGACAAGGTTTTCGAGGTGTTGTTTACCATCCTTGAGCAACGAATTGAGGTTGAGACAAAAGTGGACATTCAAGAATTGGAAGACAGAATCAAGGTCATCTTTTACAAGGAAGAAAACATTGTCATAGAAAGACAGCGAGATTAGATGTGTGCTACTATGTTCCTGATTGAGAAGACTAAAGAACTCAAGCCTGGTTGGGAGACAACTCTTCTCACCTCTTTTTATCAAGTCCTTCACTTGGAAGAATGAATGAAGAATCTTCCTGAGATTCCTATTGTTGAGATTGAGGGAATTGTGTCTAGATTCACTGAATATGGTAGAAAAGAGCACAGGAAAGGGAACAAAGTCCTAGATGAAAAGTGGTTATGAAATGATGTGGCAGCTTAATTCCTATTGGTCTATGTCTCCTTAGTTTTTGTGCCAAAATTTTATTGGCTATGGTTTAATGATGTTTATCTAAATGGGGACTTTTTTGTAACAAACCCTAATTAGGGTTTAGGTGTCATAATCTTAGCCATTGATCTTCTTTCGATCTGTTTCATTCATTGTATTTGAGGATGCTATGTATGCCCTCACTCATTTCATTTAAAGGGGTTAGAAAGGTTAGATTTGAGAGTAAAAAGTTAGAAAGTTAGAGAGAAATTAGTCATTGTTTGTAGCAAGATTGGGTAGTGAAGAAAGAATTTTGAACAATTGTTGTCCATTTGGCTATGAGATCAATAAAATATTGAAGTTATGGTGTTTTATTTCAATACTTGTGGCTATCTTCATGATTGTTTATCTTCTTGAATCACTCTCAGTTGAAGTAACATTTAAGTTTTAAGTTTGAAAGACAAATTGTTGTGCTTGACCTTTGATAAGATTCATATTCCAAACTACTAGCTTCTTACTAATTGTGAGAATGCCTTGTGTGGTCAACTAGAAAAATTAAGATTGATTAAGAATTCAATCATTATTAGAAGTATTGATATGTATCACCTTGATAGTATCCACATCCTTGATGATTTGAAAGTTATTGAATCCCCTTTGAAGATCGCATCAATTCTAGTAAAGTTGTAATCTCTTGGTGATACTGAAATTGGTAGAATCTTGTCGAATCTAGCATTCATTGAGTCATTCTTAGGATTAGTTTAAGTCTCTATTCCTCAAAACCCTTATCTTTTGACATTTTTTGAAAATCTATTAGAGTTAGAAAATCATGTTCCCTCATTTGAAAGGAAGTAATATGGACAAGCTTTCTCTGAAAGTGCGTAAGGCCCCTTGAAGAAATAGCAAACACAATGATCACTGGTGCTTATCTACACATAGAGATCCTACAAAAAAGAACCTTGAAGTCATCCCGATTGATCCTTCTTGCAACATCTTCAGCATTCAAAGACTTTAATCAAGAGAGGATAAGATACCTTTGGGTATTTTATTCTATGTTTGGTCATGTACAAAATACACATCAACAGTGTCCTACCCCTATCTTCTACTCACTGATAGAGTTCGGTGAAAGCATCAATTCGATGACTCAACAGAATACTTCTTATGAGTTGATGCTGATTTACACACTTTAGGATGTTTTCTAAAGGTGTGCAAGAAACAAAAATAGGGAACATGAATTGAAGACAAAATGCTCTGACTGAGACTAAGTTGATACCTAACAACAAGGGAATTACTTCATACAGGAAGAAATTATGTATTAGTTTTCTTTTTGGCATTGTTGTCAAAGGGGGAGAAGACTAATGTATGGGGGAGAAGACTAATGACCGAAGGAGGAAACTACATGGAGAAGAACAATGACATGGGGAGAGCATTTAAATTCTCACAACAATCTGAATCCAAATCAATTAGGTCAAATCAATTGGTTTTGCCATCAATGTCAAAGGGGGAGATTGTTGGCATTTCAATAAGGATATTGAGAAGGTTGTTGATGATTATGGATATAACTAATTAAGGATGTTTACTGTCTTAATAATATTATTTTGTCATTGATGTCAAGAAATTGATTTTCTGACTCAGTATGATGTTGCCATATCCTAAGAAGTATGGTTTGATGAGTATTAAGATGTCAGTAAAAGACACAGAAAGAATGTGATGAATAAGGGGAGGAATAAGTTATTCAATGGGCAACTATTACCGAGTTAGACAATGATCAGATTATGTTGTTTTGATTGTTTTGATATCCTACATATGTTGTGTAATATTGTTCTATGTTATCAAGCAAAGAACCTAGTCGGTAAACCCTAAGGAACCTAGTCGGTAAACCCTAAGGTTATCGCTATTGGTTAAAGAAGACAGAATGTCTACCGAGTGAACTTCAGTATTTATTGAGTAACAACTGAGATGTAACTGAATGCATTGGATGAATAAAAGCATTATTTAATGAAGGATGCTAATGAGCTTGAGTTGATTAAATGATTAGTATGTCATGCATAAAGTTTGTTAAGGATGTATGGCAATGGAAAATCAAGAGGAAGATCTACAACGTAGATTGAACCACAATTACCTAGCACAAGTTCCAAGGAAAGAATGCAAGTTCCAAGGCAAGGTAAAACATTTTTCAGATGGAAGGATACATTGAACCTAGTCAAGTTTGAAGTTCTGATGGCTAAGATTCATTATGGGAAATGTGATCAAGGAGATTAAGTGGTTAGCAAATTGTTTATAAATAAGGAATTGTTGATAAACAATGTATGCAGGCAAGTGTAAGCAGAGGGATGCTACATAGTGATTACCGAGCACAAAAGCTTGAAGACCTATTTCAATAATAGAGTAAGGAGCCTAGCAGAGGGACAAGATAAGTCCTATGACTAGACAGTGTTGAGCAAATAAGAATCTGCTTTAACATTTTAGATGTGAAGTTGCAGATATATTTTTATTACTGTTATTTTGTAAAGTGACAGAAAATATCTTAACTGAGTGGACTTAACAATCTTATTTGTAAATCCTCTAGCAAGGTGACATTCTGATTGAGTGTTTGAAATCCTTCGACAAGGTCACTTCTAACAAAGTGAAGATCCTAACAGATCTGAGGGAAATCCCTTAACCAAGTCACATCTAGCAATGTGTTTGTAATCTTTAACAGGATTTGCTTTTAACCGAGCATACTCTAGAAGAGTATATTTCTTAGTGGGTCCGAAATCCCATAGTGGTTTTTCCCTATTTGGGTTTCCACGTTAAGTCTGGTGTTATATGTTTTGTGATGTTATCTGTTTATGAGTTTGCATGTTTTATAGTTTTTCTAATAAGGCTACCGAGGTTGAATTTGTTGAATATATTGAAGATTAAGTTTGTATGATTCACCCCCCCCCCTCTCATCTTGTTAACTATTGGCATCAGAACTTTACAACTCCTACTAAAGTGGGGGCTAAACTTAGCATTGCAACTAGGCCTCGTGAACCACATTGATGTCACACATAAGATCAAAGTAGGGGGTTCACTTGAACCCCAAAGGGTAGTTCGCTCAAACACCCCTAGAATTTTTTTCCTCATTTGCATTTTTCGTTCATGGGTGGAAGTGGGAACCATTATTGTGAGATGACCCCCCTATTTTAGTATCTATGGCCTCCTATGGGTCTCATTCATCCCAAATCAATTGCACATGTTATTTTAGTTTCTCCTTTCCATTTTATACCTTAGGTCCCAATTTGGGGCTACATTAGAGGAAGCCAGGTTCCTAGGGTTCCTCACTCCTAGTAGTGGGCCAATCAGGGTGCCTTGCTCTCTAATTCAAATCACATAACACTCAATGTGTTTAAACACAAAATATTTCCCCATGTGGGCTTGCTCCAAATTTTTCACTACAAAATGCTTGGTTGAAGTATATAAGCAAGGCATCCTCCCTCATTTTAGGTTGAACACAAATGAATAGGATAATATAACAAGTAAGAAATCAAATTCAAGCATTAAAGATATTTCATCACCACCATATTCTTCATTGTGGCAATCTTCAACAAACTGCATGCAAGTATGTTTTCTATGATGTCCTTTTAAGTCTTTTGTGGAGTCATGCTATTACATCAACATTTGTGATCATTTTCAAAGAAGTATTTACATGATGATTAAGTGAATTTCATTCCTACATCTAGCCTCTGCTACATATCAGCACAC
Source organism: Cryptomeria japonica (assembly GCF_030272615.1). Classification (NCBI taxonomy): domain Eukaryota; kingdom Viridiplantae; phylum Streptophyta; class Pinopsida; order Cupressales; family Cupressaceae; genus Cryptomeria; species Cryptomeria japonica. The sequence goes on along the minus strand of NC_081411.1, from coordinate 221,611,885 downwards.
TTGCCTTTCAAGTACATTTCAATTCAATTTCAAGGTTTATTCCATAATTGGGATTTGACTTAGGAAAACTACTTTCCACCCAACATTTTTCATCTTTTTTGTATGTAGGATTAGGTGATGGACCCATGGAAATAGTTACAAAGCAAGTAGATGAAAATATATAGTCTATATTTCATCAGCCTTAAAAATATCAAGAGTGGGGTCAGATGAGCGGCTTAGTCTTGTGAGAAAGTCAAGCCAAGTTCTTTGCTCCCTCTAGTTTTGTCTGAGATTTGTTGTGTAGGTTGGTTATAGTTTTCTCTATCGGATTCTTCTAGAATTGGTCTGCTAGTTCATTGTCTTCATGTACACACAAAAGGTCATCTTTTCACCTCATTGGGCATCCTCCTTCTTAAATTGCAAAGTCACCTTTCAAGTACCCGCATGAGGGACCATTGAATTCACCTTGTGCTTAAGAAGATTTTGGGCCAAGTGGATCATTCACACTCTCAAAATAATTAAAGCATAAATAGGCCTAAGCTTCCTAATTTTCCCATACAAGATAGTGAACCCTATTTCCTCGCATTACACATATATGCTTCTACATTTTCCTTATAATTTGAACTCATAAGGAATATTTTACATTGGAAAAAGAGGCTAGAAGAGCCTTGACCAACTAAATCAACATTTTCCATCTCACTATAGAAGTATCATATTGACTATGTATCATAGTAATATCTTCTTCGAACCCCCTTTTTTTTATAATATTTTATGGGGTTCACTCAAACCCCCCTTTGAGCGAACCCCTTTTTAACCAATTTTTAACCATTACAAAATGAACCTAAGGGGTTTCATTCGAACCCCCTTTCTACGCTTCTCTCAACCAAACTATTTAACTTTTTACAAAATTTTGGCCTTGAAACCTCTAGTTGAAGGCTCAAATGGAATAACCTTGACAACCCAAAATGTAGGATGGTAGTCCTCGAAGCAAGATTTCCAATGACTATAATTTTATTAAATATTGAGTTTATTATGATCTTAATTTTTTAGATTTTACCAAACATGAACTTCTCTATTCAACACATTTGATAAAATAGTAAACTAATTTAAAAAAATTCTGAAAAATATGTATGCCCTATGAATTGATGTCCTCTTTCTAACATAATAAAATAAAAAGAATTGCAATATATATAGTACAAGTAATGTGTTGAAACATACACCTATGTCTAAATTATAATTAGTCCGACTTCAAATCTTAATAAAATAAAAAATATTCAACATATCACTATGAAACCAATTGCATGCCTTGGGTACATTGATGTTACAAAGCAAAATTCAAAAGAATTGAGTTTTTATCATTTAGAGAAAAAAAAAAAAAAAAAAAAAGTTATGCGTTTTTGGATGCACATCACTATTAAAAAATGTTGTTTGTTATAAAAAATTATTTTTCAAAGGAGATGTAAAAGTCAATACAATTTTATTCAAAAAAATTTGGAAAAAAATATATTTAGAATCTATAGACAAGATGTTACAAACCACTAGTTTACATCATCTTCAAATTATTAACGGTTTAAAAGCTATACCTTTTATTGAATGGTATATAACATAAGCAATAATGCATGTGTGTTGTAGGAAAAAAATCTATCACCAACCTATATTTTTCTAGCTAATGAAATTCATTAATTTTTTAGTTATATAGCTTATTTTTGTTTATTGAATTATCATTTCTTTATATAGTCGACGTATCTTCCAAACCCAAAGCAATATAAGATTACCAAGTTATCCAATAGTATTTAATTTACTTTAATCTTAAAGAATATATTAAGAAATGAGGCTAATTTGGAGTATCAAATATTTCATTTTATGATGACCTAACTAAGATATAGAAATGGATGGTATATATCAAATGTTCCATTTTATGCTAGTGTATATTGAATGGAGGTATATCTTTAATACAAAGAATAATACTCACTGTTAAATTAGATCCTTTTATCTGCTTTAATGTTCATCCGTTGCATTTCTAAAGGATTAGATTGTACAGGGAAGAATGGTTACGCTGTACAATCGCAGTATCATTTTACTTTCCAGCCTTTTTTCCAACAATTTTCAAAATTTCTCTTCCAAACTTTTTATCAACTGGCCACGTAAAATTGTCCGTTCTTCTCCTTGACAGGCAAAATTGAAAAAAGGGCGTTGTACTATACTTAGTCGTTGCCAGCTAAGATTGAAAATGAAGCGCACTTTCTTTGAACGTCTATCTATTTTACTTTGTTCATAATCTATACGCCATGGATTATCGATTTCATTTGATTTTCGTACTCCAACTTCACTGTTAACCAATTCACTTTGCAACTTTTTATAGTGGGCAGTTTAGAACAAAATTGTTTGGTAAGGTGAATTATTCCCAACAAAGACAATAAGACGGACGAAAATGGCAGCTGCCATTCGTAACCAATAGACTTGTATGTGGATGGACCGTCGTCCAACAGAGGTGTTGCCCCACCCCTTCAATCTGTTTTGATGTGTTTTAAAGGAATAATAAAGTACCTTCAAATTTCCTTTACCTTTAGTCACATACATCAACATCAAAATAAATTGCAACTACCCCATCCCCACTTTGATAGAAAGAAAGGAAGAAGATGTAGCATCACAGACCTTGACCGTAGACCTGTAACATCCACTCAACTAGTGTGTATGTATGGAGCCTAACTTTTTGTAGGATGCTCAGAATTGAAGCTTACAAGACTACCAGTTGTGAAATATAGACTAAGCATTCCAGATATGACACAGGGCTTTAGACATGAGGACCGTGGTTTCTCTTGATAAAGCATAGCTTAGGTTTCGCGAGAAAACAGTATTTCATAACTTGAACACTCAGCACAAAAGGATGTCACAGGTGTCTTGTGCCTAAATTGACACATAACTTGATTATCGGTTCAAGCCCCACTTTATTCTCAGATCGTTGCTGTCATAAGATCTTTACACCCCAGGGCAAGTTGATGGCAGGTGATGCAGTCTATCATTATTACCCCATTCACTTTACCAATTTTTACAGAGGACGGTTTAGAAAATACAATAGAAGGAAAGAAAAAGCAATCTGCCATACGAAAAAACTAGACGTGTCGATGGATGGACCCTCATGCAACAGTGGTGTTGTCTTATCCACTTCCACCTGTCTAATATGAAATCATGGTGAGGCTTATAGAAAATAAAAACACACATTTAGTCACATACATCAACATCAAAATCTCAGTCACATACATCAACATCAAAATTGCTTTAGCTAGCCCCGTCCCAACTTTAAAGTCAGATGGCGATCACAATATGATTCTTTCTTTTAATAAAATAAACCTTGGAATAAATCTTGAAATTGAATTAAAATGTACTTGAAATGAAAGTGTGTTGATATGTTGCATAGGCTAGATGTATGAATGAAATTCACTTATATATCTTTATGATGTATATATTTCTTTGAAGATGATCATAAATGTTGATACAATATCATGACTCTACAAAAGACTTAAAAGGACATCATAGAAAACATACTTGCATGGAGGTTGTTGAAGGTTGCCACAATGAAGAATATGGCGGGATGAAATGTCTTGAATGCTTGAATTTGATTGCTTACTTGTTATACTCTCCTATTCATTTACGTTCTACCTAAAATGAGGGAGGATACCTTGATTATATACTCCAACCAAACATTTTGCAGTGCAAAACATGGAGCAGACCCACATGGGGAAATATTTTCTGTTTAACCACGTTGACTATTATGTCATTTGAATTTGGGCCCAAACATTGGGGAGCAAGGCACCCTGGTTGGCTTGCTCCTAGGAGCGAGGCACCCTAGGCACCATGCTCCCTCTAATGTGGCCCCAAATTGGGACCTAAGGTACAAAATGGGAAAGAGAAGCCAAAATAAGATGTACAATTGATTTGGGATGAACGACACCCACAGGACGCCATAGATGCTAAAATAGGGGGGTCATCTCATAATAATGGTTCCCACTTTAACCCACAAAGGAAAACCATGGATGGAGGAAAAAGATTCTGAGGGTGTTTGTTTGTACTATGGTTGTTCGAGCAAACTACTCTTGGGGGTTGAAGCGAACCCCCTACTATGATCGTACATGTGACATCACTAGGGTTCACGAGCCCTAGTTGCAATGCTAAATTTAGCCCCACTTTAGCGGAAGAATCAGGGTAGACACATACTCATGGTAAAGTAGAAGAAAAACAAAGAGAGAGAGAGGCATTGGAAAAGCTTGCAAAGAGATAAGACCTTTTATGTGTATAGGAAGATAGTGAACAAAAAAATCGATTCTAGAAGAAGATTCAGTAGAGTAGATTGTAACCAAGTTGCAAAAAAAATTGCAAGCAAAAATAGAGAGAGCAACGTATCCAACTCGATCTTCTCTCGGGACTGAGGTGTCATGCTTAGCCTACTCCTTGTAGTTTCAATTTTGACAAATTTTAGAATGTAGATCTCCACCTGCTTGGTCTGCACTTGTTTTCATGGGTTTATCACATTTCTGCACACAGAAAAGAGGTAAAATTTAAGTGTAAAGGGGTTTGCCTAAGTCAAACCCTAGTTTTGGAATCAACCTTGAAATTGAATTGAAATTTACTTGAAAGGAAAGTGTGTTGATATGTAGTAGAGGGTAGATCAGAGAATGATAGTGTCTTACACCTTGATGATGCAAATACTTTTTTGAATATGATCACAAATTTTGATGCAATATCACGATTCCACAAGAGATCTAAAAGGACACCATAGAAGAGATACTTGAATGGGGGTTGTTTACGATTGTCAGAATGAAGAATATGGTGGGATTAAATTCCTTGAATGCTTGAATTGAATCTTTCTTGTTCTATTATCTTGTCCATTTGCGTTCTACCTAAAATGATGGAGGATACCTTGCTTATATACCTCTCCCAAGCATTTTGGGATGCAAAATTTGGAGTAGGCGAGCATGGACAAGGATTTATTGCTTAACCTAGTTGACCATTATGTGCTTTGCATTTGGGGCCAAACACTAGGGAGAGTGGTACCCTGATTAGCTCACTCCTAGGATTAGGTCACCCTAAGTGCCTTTCTCCCTCTAATGTGGACCCAAACTGGGACCTTGGGTCCAAAATGGAAAGGAGAATTTAGAATGATATGTAGAATTGAGCTAGGATGAATAAGACTAGATGTGGAAGGTCATACATGTTGGAAACATAGTTGTCGTTGAACCAAAAGATCGACCTGTTAATGCCCAATACAACCGCGAGACTTAATAAATCCATAGGAGGTGGTTAAGCCATGTTGCAAACGTGAGCGATGCATTGCACATCACAAGGAGACCAAGGCCACACACCTTGCAACAATCTCCCCCAGTGCAAGCCAAGGGTTTGAACTTGCGACCCAGGCTCTGATACCACTTGTTGGAAACACGGTTCCCGTTGCACAAAAAGATTGACCTAATAATGCCTGATACAACTGTGAGACTTAATGAATCCATGGGAGGTGGTTAAGCCAGTTTGCAAACCTGAGCATTATGCTACACACCACAAGGAGACCAAGGGCACACACCTTGCAATAATGCATGCTAAAATACAGTCTAGTTGAGCAATGAATTGCATAGGGATGCAATTTATGATGGTACAATAATGTTTTTTAATGTGGAAAGAAAACTCACTACAACATGGATATAGTTTTTATTTTTTATCCATTTGGTAGAAAAGACATATTTAGTGTCAACAATTTCTACTTGCAATTAGTTTCTCTAAGTAGAGTTAGTACTTGTTCAAAAAAGGGAATCAATATATGCTTTGAATTGGTCTCCTTGGAAAGCAATAAAGATCTTTTTGGCTTGAAAATAACTACAAATAGCTTTTTTGTTTTTTATACTCCCTAGTTCGTCTTGAGTTAGCTTTACAATTATGTAATCCAAAAGCATGATATTTTCTTAAGAATTGGATTTTTTGCATAATCTTTATTTTTCTAGATTATCTTTTAAATAAAATTTATTTTCTTTTATTTTTTACAATTCTCTCTCCCCAACCATTATGTTAAGTGCATATGTAGATTTAATCATGGAAGATAGTCAATTTGAGTGAACAATTTTGGAAATTCATTTACAAATAATGATGCTCAATTAGTAGCCTACAAAATTTAGGAGTGCAAGCTAGCTATTACAGAAATATTAAAATGTATGATAGTTTAATTAGTAAAGTTTCCTTATTTCTAATCAATGTAAAACATTAATAAAATATTTTTATATTTAATTTTTCTAAAAAATGAGGTTTGTGAAAGGGTTGCCAACCCATACAAATTAGATCATAATAATTCAAAAAGAAACTAGAAAGGCTTGAAAAAATCCAACAAACCCGACTAACAAATAGATATAATAATTACAAATATAGAAAATATAGATTAAAAAAAAAATTTGTCGAGAAACATCAAGTAAAAGAAGAGAAATTAACTTAACTAATAACTCTTGAGAGTTTGGCTAACCTCGTGGATCTCCTTTCTCCCAATAACATCTTAACTTTATCTTGATCTCCTTTCTCCCAATGACATCTTAACTTTATCTTGTTAAAAGTTGACATCGTAACTTTTTAAAAGAAATTTTTTTATTTCATTTTAAAAGGTTGTCACATCAAATTGCTCGAGGTGTGGTGTACAAATTTGTCCATAGCCTATATCAATAGCGAAGGCATGCTCGTAGTTGGAGATATAGTTGTGTCCTGTGTGAAAGACAAACAAGTATAGCAGGCTCTATGGCAGGCAATGGGAATGGTTTCGGTTTCGAGAAGCATGGATGGGAGAAACGGATACCATTCGGTTGGAGATTGGCCTCTGTGAATGATATGAACGAGAATTTAGAATTGATTAACGTAGAGATAGCTCTTTTTGATAATGAAATAATATATCTTTCAGACGGTGGCGTCGTAACGGACGTGCGAGCGAGAACTTACGCCGTACAATGTATGTGCTACTTGTTGGCCGAGCCCCAAGTTTCAAAATAGTTGAGCGTGAGATGAGAGTGAGAGAAATAGGAGTCGGTTGGCGTTTCGCTTCTGTGTAGGAAGTAAGCGAAAATCTTGACAATGTTAAAGAAATCATTGCAGAGGCTGGCTTGCAAATCGTATGTCTTTCGGACGGATTTGTAGACGGTACCGATAAACTTCGCGAGAGAGATAAGGAATGACCTACCCGACGTTCTGCTTATTGAGACACCTCCAAATACACAGACAGGTAAATAAAAGCCAAGTAGTGGCTATTCAAGGGTAGCTTGCCTGCCTGCCATTTTTAGCTCAAATTTCCTTTAACAAAAGATTTTAAGAGCGCTAATTCTCAAATGACTGTTTAAAAGGTTGTCACATCAAATTGATCATGGTGCGGTGTACAAATTTGTCCACAGTCAATGTACTTCATGCGTATATCAATAGCGAAGGCATGCTCGCAGTTGGAGATATAGTTGTGTGCTGTGTGAAAGACAAACAAGTATAGTAGGCTCTATGGCAAGCAACAAGAATGGTTTTGATTTCGAGAAGCATGGATGGGAGAAACGGATACCATTCGGTTGGAGATTGGCCTCTGTGAATGATATGAACAAGCAGTTACAATCGATTACGGAAAAGATAGCTCTTGCTGATAATGAAATTATATATCTTTCGGACAATGGCAGTGGTAATGGAGGTGTGCACGAGGACTTATGCCATACAATGTATGTGCTGCTTGTTGGCGGAACCCCGAGTTTCAAAATAGTTGAGCGTGAGATGAAAGTGAGAGAAATAGGAGTCGGTTGGCATTTCGCTTCTATGCAGGAAGTGAGCGACAATCTTGACAATGTTAAAGAAATCATTGCGGAGGCTGGCTTGCAAATCGTATGTCTTTCGGACGGATTTGTAGATAGTACCAGTAAACTTCACGAGAGAGATAAGGAATGACCTACCCGATGTTCTACTTATTCAGACACCTCCAAATACACAGACAAGTAAATAAAAGCCAAGTAGTGGCTATTCAAGGGCAGCTTGGCTGGCTGCCATTTTTAGCTCAAACTTCCTTTAACAAAACATTTTAAGAGCGCTAATTCTCAAATGACTGTTTTGCAGGTGGCTCATCCGCTGCAAACGACACAGACGACAAAGGGCAAAAAGGCATAAAAATGACAGGTAAATAAAAGCCAAATAGTGGCTATTCAAGGACAGCTTGCCTACCTGCCATCTTTAGTTTAAACTTCATTTAACAAAAGAATTCAAGAACGCTAATTCTCAATTGACTGTTTTGCAGGTGACTCATCCGCTGCAAAAAGAAAACAAGAAATGGTGCTTAAAACTTAACGTAACCGTGTGTGGTAGAATTGTTTGGGATATTATGGGATGGTACTGTTTGTTCTATATCTAATAGTGTTGTCCTAGTGGCTTTGTTTTGTCAATTCTCATATGGTTTGGGTGGTTATAATATGGGATGGTTTATGTTACCTTTCCTTCGTGTTCTTCTCATATGGTTTGGATAGTTATGTTATCAAAACATTTTATAAAAGTCATATTGTTATGAATGTAATAAAATCATTCTAGTCATACATATACCGAACAACTTAATATTATGATTATTATTTGTGTTAATATTGTTCGATCACAGTTTAGCTTTCATCATTTTGAATGCTCCTTTATTTTCCACCAGGTGTAGCATAATCTTCCAAGCTCTGTTCACTTTCTCGTTTCAATGTCCTCTACAACAGATTTTATGTTATATTCCTTTCATAACAATTTTTTATTTTCTTGTGTGTTGGGTTATATAAGTTATTATCTGTATATTTAGCAATTTGAAAGTAATAGATGGTATGTGGTTACTACAATCTGTATAATAGAATATTACAAATTACATAAGGTGTCATTTTGCTTAACACCTACAAGGCATGTAGGTGTAGCTGTAGGGTGGGACACATGAGACGAAGCCAAGATTGAGGATAGATAGGATGACACAGGGTTAACGTAGTTGTAGAATACTGGGGGAAGAAGGGGGATGATAGGATAATGAGGATCTATGGTGATGGATGTGGAGAGAGTGGAATGATATTGTGTTCATTCTAAGGAAAGAGATCATCCAAAGATTGTGAAGTAAGAGGAAGTGGTGGTGGGTGAGATGACTTGGAAGGGTTATAGGTGCATCTCAATACAACAATATCAAAATTTGATAAGGCTTGTGTGAAGAGGGATGGTGGAAGAAAGCATACAGATAAAAAATGAACCCAAAGAGATAGCCTACAAGCATAGATTAGTAGGTTATAGGTGGAGTTGATACAAAGGACAATGTAGAAATATGGCCTCCAAGTGGAGACAGATGTGGTGGTGGTGTGACAAAAGTGAGCAGAGGCTTTGACTCTTAATCATAGATAAATAGTAGAGGGTCTTATGGGTCTAGCTATGCTATAGATTGCTAGGGAACCTCAGGAGAATGTGTACTATAGGTTTCTATATGAGGGGTAGTGCCTAAATAGAGATAATCCCCTAGCTATACTCTAAGTAAATCAAGTAGGTCACAATCATAGAAGTCAAATAGTGAGGGTGTCATCTTGCCATGGCCACGATGAACATCACAAACAAGATCATAAAAATAGACAAGGCCACTTGAGACAATCAATAGGTGCAAGACAACGGTCAACCATCGATTTAGAGGGTATGCAATCCTCTTAGTATTTTGTTTATATTTTATAGATATTGCATCATATTGTCTATGGGCTTGCATATATATTTCTATGTCTCATGAATGGTTCTACATACATTTGTGATGTACCCTAACAAGTTTTTATTATGTAAACAAGAAGAGATCATACTTTTAATGACAATATGCATGTTTATTTTTCAAGATCATGATTATTCTATGATAATGAATATATATATATATATATATATATATATATATATATATATATATATATATATATATATATATATGCATTCTATATCATGTTTTTCTTATATGATTGTTATGATGTTTATATATGTACATGTATGTTTGAAAAAAAAAAAATTAATAGTGATGCATATTTTACTGATGTTGTTATGCTATGAATCATGTTTATGAGAATGATGTGGTATTGTGATGTAAAATATTTTGAACTAATATTTTAATTCTATGGACGATGTTCCATGCATTATGATTCTTATATCTATTTCAAATGTGATATATATATATATATAAAGGATTAATATGATTCATAAATATGATAGATATGTGTATATACAATTGGTCATTATGAAATAGATAGGTATGACACTGACAGATATATAAACGATTAATATTGTAATTTATAATTATGTTGATAAATATGTAGAGAAAAGTCCTTATTTTAATATAGAAAATATATATTATGGAATAAGGTATCAGGACCCAAGATGAATTTGTATCCATCGCATAGGAAATTAATCTATGAATGAAAGAGTTGTCCTTATTTATACCAGGTGGAAAAGAAAATTATCTAAATATTTGAGAAAGTTGGTCTTAAAGCATGATAGTCCTAGAGTATAAAAGTTATGAATGCCCTTATATGAAAAAGAAAAAATAGTATGTTAGAATACATTTCAAGACACATAAAGAACACATTTTTCATGGAAATGTTATGAGAACATTCACAAATATGACATAAGAAAATAATGACCATTCCATATTTTCATTTTTTCTTAAAATACCAAGATATATCGAGGTCAAGAGGGCCTTGAGTTATCATTAGAATGAGACAGAAAGATTAAGAAAAAAATAATGAATGACCAAAAACAATCAATGGTTGTTGGATAAGGATAATGTACTCAGGTATATAATATTCTCAATTTTATTGAATGGTACCCCTTTTAGATTCTTTTCTTTCACACATGGAATTAGACAATGTGATCCAATTTATCCTTCTCTTTCCCTAATTATTGCTAAATATTTATGTTGATCTAATGTTGTCCTTAAATTAAACTTGAAATGCTAGTATAAAAAGGATAAGTTCTTTTGTCAATTACAACACTTATAATATTTTATAGATTATATGCTTCTATTTGGCCAAGGAAAGGGAAGATTTTATTTCTTCTTATGATCTTACCTTAAGGAAAGCTATAAATAACTCAAAAGAAAACATATTTTTTCTTAGTATTATCCATAGTATCAAAACTAGAAATTCAAAAATTTGGGGTTATTCTTAAAATTGTCTTCCATACAAATACTTAGCCATCCATCTCTTATCTAGTATAAATAGTTACACCCTTTAGAATAATGTGATTTCCTCAATAAGAAATGGGATTTACCAATGGAGGAGTAACTAGCTTACAATTGTAGGCAAAAAAACCATGTAGAAATGACTTTTAGATGTTATAAAAATATACATGATGTCAATTTTAAAAACTACTAAAGGGAGACTATGATGGAAATTGAGAATCAACTAAGACTATTCATCTAATTAGACAACCTACATAACTAAAAAATATCTCTATCATGGAAAAAAATTTAGATCTAAAACATATTTAGAATAGGTCATAGTAGCCTAGAAGTGTAGAACAGAGTTCTTGATGAAAAGTTGATATGAGGAATATAGTCAAATACATATGATAAATGGTATAAAATTATGAGACATAACTATTTAAGTCTTGTGTAGAGAGAAATAACCTTCACATTATCTATCCTTCCAAATGGCTCAAAATATTTGAAATTTCTATCGTAATATTATGAAATGATTATCCTATATGTATCTTAGGTAATTTATAATGTTCAAACTAGAGATTGGAATTAAGGAAAAAAGGTATATTTAAAATAGTACACATGTTCAAAATTCATGGATTATTTCCTTGTATGTTTATCTATATTTCTTCCCAAAAGTCGATGGAAAGTCGTGGGACCTTGCACATGTGAGGTTGAATCTTTGAAGCATGTTGGCTTCCTTTCCCACCAGGGTATAGTATTGGACCAACCCAACACTTGTAAAACCTAATCTAATGATTGAGAGTGGAAAAGGGAATAAGGAATTCTAAAAGGAAAATGAGAGGCGATGCACATAGATTAAAATATGTTTGTTTCCCTCACTTGTGAATGCACAAGACATCAATAGACCACCCAAAAGTATACACAAACCTCAATCTACCAACTATCTCTATAGAAAACTAAAAGGTTATAACCTAGCTAGATGTTGAGAGGGACTGAGAGATATCCACAGATAACACATACAAGCAAAATTTAACACAAATTGAAATCAAGAGATAAAAGAAGAAAGATTACAGAAGAAATGGTGAATAACACACAATGTATTCAAGAATAGAGATAAGGTAAAATAGATAGTTTATTAACATAAGGGAAAGGAAATTACAGTTGCAAAAATCATAGAATTATGTAAGAGAAAAGGGAAAAGAACCCCTATAATATGTTACAACTTTTATAGATCAAGCATAGATCAGATAGAACATTCCATTTGAAACCCTAAGATTACTAGGGTTAAGTCATAGAGGAATGAGGATCATATCTAAATAATTGATCTAATGTTGCATGCCTAAATATATTGTCCACATAATTGGGGAAAAGAAATAATCCCCAAATTTGGAGTGAAACCCTGCACTAGGATGGCATATGATGTATTTGTCAGGCCCAAAAGTATTTTGTAGGTAATAAATGTGCATGGGTGGTTGAGAGAAATGTTTGTAGTGGCCATGTAAAGTAATGACAATCATCCATTAGCCTCCTGAAGTGGTTGAAATCACATCCGATTTGGGTCGCCGACAAAGTCAAAAACTGATTTTGAACCTATTAAGTTGGTAACCATCCTCGAGAACTAATTTGAATTTCAATGCTCACTTTAGGTTTAAATTAGGGCCACCCCATCATCCTCATGTACAACTAGTTGTCCGAGATTGCACCACAATAAACAAGTTGGCCCCACCAACTCAACAAGCTTTACCACAGTATTATAGTCAAGGATAAAACCTTCTCTTTAACCATTGTGATACAGTGACGTGGCTTTACCTCAATCATCTCCAAGGTTACCATAATCCCATAGGGGAAGAAAATATTATCCCCAAACTATCACAGTAGAGTAGTAACAAACCTTCACACCACCAACATCCAATCACCATATCACAAGGGTCAAGTGGTGGTTAGTCACAAATATTGTGACCCCAAGATAACATAGCTAATCTTTCCACTGTTCGGCTATTGCAACACCGAAAAGGTCACCTTGTGACTACTTCAGATGGTTGTGGTAGTGCGATAACATCCAATAGTCAACAAAAATGGTCACTGCCATATTGCAAAGAGAATGTAGCAATCTCTTTCAAATGCAATGATATTGCAATGAATAACTAGCAGGTATCACAACATTGTAGTCATGGGTCAATCTCTTGTTGGCATTGTGTTGTCATTGATGTCAACCGCTATGGGATGACTACCAGTAGTAGAGATATATGTGCAACACTGTTATGGAGGAGTATAGGATGTGATATCTTGGATATCACCGTGTGCTGCAGAACACTAGTAAAGCAAGGAAAGGATGCCAACTGATAAGTGTTGTGTTGATAGTCTGTGGTTACCAAGGATGGGCAAGCAGAAAGGGCAGGATGCTTGGATGGTGTTTGTGATGAAGAGACAAAATGTTACCTGAATCAAATCAACATTGGAAGAGAAGATTGAATAGGCCACCGGTATGATGTGATGTTGTAGAACAATAGGACTCCCACTGGATGAAGATGCAGTCATCATGAGAAACAATGATTGACAGTGAAGGTGCTCTAATCAAATCACATGTGCCTATTTGAAAAGATGTTGCACAAACAGGGAAGTCACATGAAGAGCATTGCAGGATAAAGAAGACAAGGTGTTACTCCACCAAGTAAGTGGAGCTTATCTCCTATTATGAATTGAGGGAATTCCTTAAGTACATAAGATCAGGGTTATGCACTGGACCGACTGAGAAGGCACCTTGAGATGCCAGTACAGGGAAAGTGTGAAGTGTTTTCCACCTTGAATAACTGGTAGAGGAATGAACATAATTGATTAGGGAGAAAGGCAAGGCTAAGCAGATGCAATCAGAAGTAGAAAGACCTAATTAAGGATGGAGTCTTGTGAAGTTTGATGACATGGTGTCATCAAGAGTGGTAATTGGTAAAGTCCATCGGTTATATAAGCAAGGTGCAGATGCAGAAGACTTCCCACTTGTGGGAATGAGCATACTTTAGATATACATGTCTGGAGACCAGTTTGGAAGTTCCCCAGGTAGTTTAGTAGAGTGCAGACATAAGGAGGTAACCGACAGAATGGCTGAGACCGGAAGGATTAGCAAACCGACAGAGAAAAGGAACTGGTATAGTGTTTTGGTCAGTGATTCTATCTGGACTAACTGAAAAATTCAAGTTAACAGTTGGATGATGTGGATGCGACAAGGAGTCAAGGTGGCAAGCTTGCAAAGGTTGGTGAAGTGTTGTGTGGAGTTAGGTATCTCAATAGGTGTGGATCGAATGTGGATCCCGTGATTTGTGGATCAGGCCAGGAGCATGTGGCTCGAGGAAGAATGAACCAGAGAGAAGAATCAGGGAGTTGTTGGCGCCTAAATCAAAGGAAGAAGATCAGACTGTAAGACAACCTCGAGAAGGAAACAACAGAGGCATTAATGGTGGTTTGACAAATACAGGTCGAGGTAGAGGATCGTGTTTCCTATATTTGGAAAAGGTGTATTAGAAGGTGCATCAATGGCGGAGATGAACAGATGGATGCTAGGGAGATTAGATCTAGCAAGATCTGATTGGATTTGGTTTGCCTCGAGGATGGTGAGGAAACCCTAACGACCCAGATTTTGAATTGGTTTTTGGTGGGAAGACTAGGCTATAAGTATGAAGGCCAAAGAGATTGTTTGTTGCTTCTAAAAAGAAGAATATTGTGCTATTGCAAAGTGGAAGACTTCTGTAAGTAAGGGAAAATCAACCAAGTGCTCAATGAGCATTTGTGAAGAGAGTTGGAGTGAGAGAGAACCTAGTTGAAGCATTCAACCAATTGGAGAGAAGAATCGGTAGTGTTCATACCGGTAGAACAAAAGTGAAGGAGGCTGTAGAGAAGGTAGATAGAGAACCGACAGAGAGTAGAACTGGTGAAGAGCAGAGTAGTGAGGAGGAGATTCAGTGAGAGTAGAGCAGAAGAGAGATGAACTAGTAGGGCTTACCAGCAAAGAAGCAGTAGGTGAAGAGTAGCAAAAGAGTGAGTCAATGTAGCAGAGAAAGTATCTCACTAACAAAGTAAGATGTATGACAAGGTTGGAAGATTCACTTGTAACAAGAAAAATACTTTTGTAATTGAAGTTATCTTTGTGTTCACTGACTTGTAGCTCAGTGCAAGGGTTGTAGCTCCTTTAGGTTGTAGCGCATAAAGTCAAAGCTTGGTGCTCCTTGGGTTGGTGCCCTAAATTAAAGGGTTGGTGCTCCTTAGGTTGGTGCCCTAAAATTTGTAACAATGTTTTCATTGTGAGGTTGGATTGGAGCAGTAGACTCTGGTAGAATTGCTCACTGAGGTTTTTCCCATCTTGGGTTTTCCTCATATATGCTAGTGTTATGTGATGTCCTCACTAATCGGTAATTCTGCATTGAGTTAAATCTATCAACTGATATGCCCACATAGGATTGATAAAGGGCAAAGATTTGAGAACCATTGATTCACCCCCTTCCCCTCTCAGTGGTGCATTGTGTCTAACATCTCTAGCTCCAACCACTACGATACTACGATAAGGTAGTTATATTGTTATAAGCACTTTGTCTGCCAGTAGCAAGTAAAAGTGGTCAGTAGAAGAATGAATAAGCCCTCCTCTAGCTAGTGGCCCTTAAGTGAAATGACTACCCCAATTGGACAATGCGGAAAAAGATTAAGGCCAAAAAATATAAGGAAAGAAGCCATAAGGGGTTTAGGTTTTAGGCCCTTGGGGAAGTAATAGGGTTTTAGCCAGTAGGTTATCTGAGACCGCTTATATGCATGGCTAAAGGTGACACAAAAATGGTTAACATTTATGCTGATTTAGAGGAGATGACAAACCTACTTGGCATATGATCAATAGCTTGGGATAATCCATTGGGCATAGATTCGAGACTGCAACAAAATAAAAAACCTCTACCTCCACAACCTACAAAAAATTAGAAATCTGCTATTGCAAGGCAGAATATATTATGCTCGTGGAATTTTTTGAAATTTGAAAGCTAACTAATATTTATATGGGCCAAAAATCACCTCAAAAATAAGCCTTAAGGTGGATGCCATTGAATTTAATGGGGAGGGTGTCACTGCTAAGTCTAGATAGATGGAATGAATTGACCTCATTGTAGCTAGTGATGACATATGGGCCAATCCAAATGTCATGAAATTTGGAGTGCCTACCTAGCTTGGCTTAGTCAACATCCCACTTTAGGACAATATCACCAACCTTGAAGGTCCTATGAGTGGATTTTTTGTTAAAATTCCTTTGACCTATCCCTAATGACTATTGAGGTTCTGCATGGCCCCACTCTTGATTCTTCTAGCTCCATCAACTCTACAAATCTGACTGTCATGACATCATTTTTCCTAGCTTTTACTGGTATGCCAAGTCAAGAGGGAAACTCAAGGGATAAAGGAAGTCTTACTTCTCTTCCATACACTAATGTGAAAGGAGAATTACCAAATTCTCTCTTAGGTGCAATCTTGTCAACCCATAAAGTTGACCCAACTTCAAATCCCATGACCTCTAGTTGTCATATAGAGTCCTTTGGATGATTTTGATAAGGTTCTTATTGAAGGACTCAACTAGACCATTCCCCTGGCAGTAGTAGTTTTATGATGTCTTCAAATATACATCATACGTAACTTCCCATAAACTGATTTGAGCTCTGACAAAAGCCTTGGCATTGTTAGATATGATGGTGCAAGGGGCACCAATTATAGTTACAATTCCCCCCATGAATTTAACCATTGAACATTCAATAGCATCTTTCAAGGCAACTGCTTCCGTCCACCTTGTGAAGTAATTTGTGGTGGCCAAAATATAGTTATGGCCAACACTTGATAGAGGATTAATTGGGCCAATAAAATCTAGGCCCTATTGAGAGAAGAGTTGATCAATCTATATAGGTTGAAGAGGAAAGACAACCAACCTATGTTTACCTACGAACACATCAATCTCCTTACACATCCTCACCGACTTGTGTGAATACCTGAATAGGTAAGGCCAATAATAGCTCACCTTGATTATTTTCATGGAAGTAGTCTTTGCAAAGGAATGGCCACCTGAGGGACCATAATGAATTTCTTCTAATAGTCTACTAACCTGATCTTGTTTGATGCATCTCAATAAGACTCCATTAAGGTCCTTTTTGAACTGAATGTCATCCACTAATACATAAGGGATAGGATAAAGCCTAAAGTGTCTTCTCTTAGTTCTGTCAAAATTAGGAGGGTAATTACCATCCCTTAAGAAGGTGGTCATGTCTTCAATCCAACTAGTTTGTCCATATTCATTGTTGGCCAGTCATTCCTCTTCTTGTAACACGAGGGTGGTCTTTGGGTCTTTTTCAAAAGATGAAATAAACTACTCACATAGGCCCTTGCCTCTTAGAAGCTTGGTTATTTTAATGTTGAGGTCATATTCCATAACCTTGGTGATCCATCTAGATCTCTTCTCACTAATATCCTTGCTTATGATAAAATTCTTCGCACTTGCATGTGGAACTAGGAGTTGAATCCGATTGTTGGATAACATGTGTTTGAACTTCTTCAATGCCCTAACCAAAGTGATGACCTACTTCTCCACATAGTTGTATTTAAGCTCATAATCTCTTAGACCTTCACTGAAAAAGGCAATGGGCCACTCTAATTCATCTTCATTTAGCTATTTTAAAATAGTTGAGATACTTTCTTCTCCTTCCAATGTATAGAGGATGAAGTCTTTGCAATAAATGGGATTTACCAGGGCTGGGCCCTAAGAAATTGCTAATTTGAACTATTCAAAACCATATTTTCCCTCCCTAGTCCATCTAAAAACTATATCCTTTTAACATGGTCATCAGCTATTTAACCATATAGTGACTAGGTTTAGAATAAATCTCCTTATAAAGTTGATCCTACCAAGGAAACTTTGCAAACCCCTTTTGTGACTTGGGATTGGGAGAGGCAAAATGGCCTCCAACCTTTCTAGATCTATGGCCAAAGCTTCCTTTGATATGATGTGTCCTAACAAATTGTCCTGATGAGTAGAAAATACACACGTATTAGGATTTAAATAGACACCATATTCTTTGCATCTCTTGAATGCCTATTCAAGGTGGCTGTTGTGGTCAGTTGTGTGCTTGGAGTACATAGTTATATCATCTCGGTATACCAACATAAATTATACTAATACTCTCCTAAAGGCCATATCCATATTTGTTTGAAAAGTGGCACTTGCATTGGTTAGTCCAAATGGCATCTTACAATAGGCATAGGTGCTCCAATAGTAGTAAATGTAGTCTTGAATTGGTCTAATTTTCAGACTAGGATCTCATTATACCTTGAATATCCATCCAAGAATGAAAATCTCTTTGAACCACTTAGTTTATCCAATATTTTTTCCATGGAGGGGAGGGAGTAATGATCTTTAAGGGAGGCCCTATTGAAATCCCTAAAGTGTACACATAACCTGATTTCTCCATTATTTTTCCTAACTAGAACACGATAAGCTACCCAAGACGAATATTTTATTCAAAAAATTATATTTGATTCTATGAGCTTGGACAACTCCTTTCTCATTAAGGGTTCAACCTTGGGATTTATGGGTCTTTTCTTTTATCTGACAGGCCTTGCATTTTGATCTAGCTCTATGGTATGCTGGGCCAGACTAGGATCAAACCCTTTCAAATCTTCACAAGTAAAAGAAAATATATCTGTAGATGTATAAATCTGACCACTTTCCTAAATGAATATTTAATATTTATTTTAACCCCATCCCTCCTATTAATTAAATTCTATTTAATTAATTCCTTCACATTCATCTATTTGATTAAATCAATTACTTTATTTATTTATTTTAGTTCATCTAAGCCTTTTCTAGCCTTTGATTAAATAAATCACTTTATTTAGTTAAATCCCCTTTCTCCCCTTTTAATTAAAATTTATATTTAATTAAATTGATCCTTGCAAATAAATAAATCTAATTTATTTATTTAAATCCCCCACTTGTATTTATGTAAGTTGCATCTATTTGATTGAAATAAAGTAATTTTATTTTAATTAAAATCCTCCTCCATCCACTTGCATTTTCCTACATCTCCCACTTGCCTCCTAAACCCCCTTCTAAATTCTTCTAATCAATTATAATTTACCCTAATCCATCTCCTAAATATTGTTGTTGGGAAAAATGGTGTCTCAACCTTGCATTTATGTGAGGTTACTATTTATAGTAAGTTTTCATTTGAGCACGAAATGGTGCGAAACTCTCCCTGAAGCTTCTGGTTGGCTAGATAAGCATTCCGGTAAAGTTTCGTCGCAAGGTCACAGCTAGTTTTGAAGATATTAAAGTTTTCGTCTTGGAGGGGTGCAATAAAATGTTTAAACTTAATTTTGGGGACTTTAGAGGCTCCGAAATGCCCTGAAAAGTGGCCGTAACCGGCGAAGCGGGTTACGAGGTGATAGAGCACTTCGCGAGCTTTCCGGCGCTTCAAACGGTTCATCAATCGGACACTCGGTTCTCAAGTTATGGCCTCTGGAAGTTTGTACTCCTGAAATAGGAAAAATAATTTGTATCGAATACATAAATGAGTTGTAAAAGGGAGCGACACGTGTTGATGTGTGCTTTAACATGTCATAGAAGGGAGATAAGGTCGGCTACACCTTATTGGGTGGTTTTAGCCCATGGTTTTGTAATACCGTTTGACGGTTTCTTGTATTGTATCTCCTATTTATGAGGTGTGTGAGATAGAGGTTGAGTGTAAGAGTCTTATGGCTATTGAGTTGCCTCTGAATCTCTGATTAGTGATACTCCTGCGAAGAGCTTGCTCTGCGAGTATTTTGTAATCTGTTTTTGATTGCTGAATAAAATATTGAGCTACTTTTGGAGGGTGGGGTTTTTCTCCCGAAAGGGTTTTCCCCACGTAAATCATTGTGTTGTGGTATGAATGCTATTATATCTATTTCTATTTTCTGTAACTGTTGTAATGATCTGAAAAAGTTTTGCATTACCCTCCTCTCAAGGTTAGTGTAGGAAGTTGTTTCCGCTACTTAACTTCCTTACAAGTGGTATCAGAGCCTGATCACCTTTGGTTTCAATTGTGGGCAGTTGGGTTTTTTGAACTAATCCAGATTTGAGTGGGAGCTTGTGCAGAAGACACTTTGTGATCTTGTTGCAGGAATATTCAGATGGCGAGTTCGTCAGGGAGAATAGAGGTGGAGAAATTTAATGGAAGTAATTTTGAGATTTGGAAGCTGAAGATGGAAGATCTGCTAATAGATCGAGATCTTTGGGATGCTGTTGATGCGAATGTCCAAAGGCCCTCAGATCCTACTGCAGCAGCTCAGTATGATGTTATGGACCGAAAAGCCAAGGGTCTAATCAGACTGTGCCTGGCAGACTCTGTTCTAATCAATGTCCATGAAGAAAACTCTGCAAAGAAGCTATGGACTAAGCTTGGTGAGATGTATCAAGTGAAATCTTTATTAAATCAAATTTTCTTAAGAAAGAAATTGTATTCCTTGAAGATGGAAGAGGGTGGACGAATTGCAGACCACCTAGAAGCATTCAATATGATTGTGGCTCAATTAGTATCCGTCAGTGTTAAGATGGACGAGGAGGAAAAATGTCAGATCTTGCTTTGCTCTTTGCCTGATTCGTGGGATTCTCTTGTTATGGCTATCGGTAGTACTTCTGTTGTTTTGAAATCTGAAGATGTGGTGGGTGCCCTACTTGGTGAAGAGATGCGAAGGAAGGTATCCATCAGTTCAAAGGAAGCCCTAACTGTTCGTGGAAGACCTAAGGAGAAAGGCAAGAAGAATGAGAAGCGTGGCAAGTCCAAATCCGAAGGGAGATCGAAATCTCCTGGAAAGTCCAAAGTCATTTGCTGGAATTGCGGTAAATCGGGTCACATCCGTAAGGACTGCAAAGAAGAAAAGAAGAAGAAAAAGAAAAAGTTCGATTCTGATTCTGAGTCCGACAAGGAAGATGGCGATGCATTTATTGCGGCTTTGGTGACTCATGCAGGTAATGATGCCTGGCTAATTGACTCAGGTGCATCTTTTCATATGACTTCCAATAGAGATTGGTTTTCTGAATATGAAGGATTTAATGGAGGTAAGGTGTACTTGGGTGATGATTTACATCTACACATTGTTGGTCGAGGTAAAGTTAGAATCAGGTTTTCTGATGGTAGAATAAAAAGGATTAATGGTGTGTTGCATATCCCTGGATTAAAACGAAACCTGTTATCTGTGAGCAAACTGATAGATGCGGGTGTGCAGGTAGTCTTTTCTGAAGCAGGATGTAAGATGATTAAGGGTGCTATGGTAGTTGCTAGAGGTGTCAGGTTTGGCACTTTGTATAAGCTTGAAGCATACACTGTTGAGTGTAATAGCACTTCTGTAAAAAGTAAATCTGTGGATACTTCACTGGAAGATTTGAAGGTTTCACCTTCAGCAGATGGAAATGGTTTTTGGGTACCTAAGGGTGCTCTTTCGTCTGAAGCAAAGTTACCTGCAGAGAAGACTATGTTATGGCACCAGAGACTTGGCCACATTGGAGAAAAGGGTCTAAGGACCTTGAAAAATAAAAAACTTGTTGAAGGTTTGAATGACTGTAACCTTGACTTTGATTTCTGTGAGCATTGCATTTATGGAAAACAAAACCGCGTTCAGTTTTACTCGAGTTCTCATAAAACTTGTGGTGTTTTGGATCTTATCCATTCTGATGTGTTTGGTCCAGTAGATGTCTCTTCGATTGGAAAATCCACATATTATGTTTCATTTATTGATGATTTTAGTAGAAGGACATGGGTATATTTTCTAAAGAGTAAATCTGAAGTTTTTAGTCGTTTTAAAGAATTTAAAGCAATGGTTGAGTTGCAGACTGGAAAGAAAATAAAATGTTTGAGAACTGATAATGGCGGTGAGTTTTTCTCTAATGATTTTGATAGATTCTGTAAAGACTGTGGAATTAACAGGCATAAGACAACTCTGTATTCTCCACAGCAGAATGGAGTTGCAGAAAGAATGAACAGGACACTGATGGAGAAGGCTAGGAGTATGTTGAGTGGTGCTGGTCTCGAACAAAAGTTTTGGGCTGAAGCTGTTGCCACTGCTTGCTACCTGATTAACAGGTCTCCTACATCAGCTCTTGTTGATAAAATGCCTATGGAAGCATGGTCAGGTCACAATCCTTCATTGAGACATCTTAGAGTTTTTGGTTGCGAGGCATATGCACATGTGCCAAAGGAGAAGCGAACAAAGTTGGACAACAAGGCTGTGAAATGTATCTTCATCGGGTATAGTTATGGTGTGAAAGGATACAAGCTTTGGGACCCTGTTGCACAAAAGGTAATTCACAGTAGAAGTGTTATTTTTAGAGAAATTAAGTCTCCTTCTATTACATTGCAGCCAGAACAGACTAAAAAGGAAGATGTGATTCAACTTCCTTCTACACCTGAAAGAGTTGAATCGAGACCTCTAGATAGGCAAGAATTTGAGGAGAGCTCGTCTAGCTCTGAATCTTCAGAAGAAGAGGAAGAACCTCCAACTCAGCTTGTTCGAAGGTCTACAAGACATAGACAACCACCTGAAAGGTATTCACCTGATGATTGGAGATGTATTTTTGCTTTGAATACTAGTGTGGATGAACCGAAATCTGTAGAAGAGGCATTAGGTATGAATGATGCAGAATCCTGGAAGATTGCTATGGAGGAAGAAATGGCAGCTTTGAAAAAGAATGATACATGGGATCTTGTACCATTGCCTGAAGGACGAAAACCTGTTGGTTGTAAATGGGTGTTCAAGAAAAAGATTGGTTCAGATGGAAGCATTGAGAAGTATAAAGCAAGGTTGGTTGCAAAAGGCTACTCTCAGGTTGAGGGTGTTGATTACGGTGAGATATTTTCTCCTGTTGCAAAAATGATGTCCATTAGATTTTTGCTTTCTATTGCTACTGCTTATGATTTAGAGGTTGAGCAAATGGATGTGAAAACTGCTTTCCTTCATGGTGATTTGGAGGAAGATATTTATATGACACAGCCAGAGCACTATGTGGTGAAAGGCAAAAGTAATTTGGTCTGTAAATTGAAGAAATCTTTGTATGGCCTCAAACAAAGTCCTAGGATGTGGTACCAGAAATTTGATACATATGTGTTGAGTTTGGGATTTGAACGTTCTAAATCAGATCACTGTGTTTATTATAAATCTTATGGTGATCATTTCTTATTCATTGCATTGTATGTTGATGATATGTTATTCATTGGTAAAGGAAAAGGTATGATTTCAGAACTGAAGTCTCAGCTCGCTGCTAAATTTGAAATGAAAGATCTTGGTGCAGCAAAGCACATTCTTGGGATGGAAATTAGAAGAGATAGGGCGAACAGAAAGCTATGGCTAGGCCAGAGTAAGTATGTGAATTCAGTGTTACAGAGGTTCAACATGCAGAATTGTAGACCATTGAGTGTTCCTTTTACAGTTGGAACGAAACTATCTGTTTCAGATTGTCCTACATCCCCATTGGAGATGGAAGACATGAGCAGAGTGCCTTACCAGAGTGCAGTTGGAAGCTTGATGTATGCTATGGTCTGTACTAGACCAGACATTGCCCAAGCAGTGGGAGTACTTTCTAGATATATGTCTAATCCTGGTAGAGTTCATTGGGATGCAGTCAAAAGAGTCTTCAGATATTTGAAGGGTACTTCAGAGTATTCTTTGTGTTATCATGGTAATTCAGTTGGAGACATGACTTCCCTTGATATCCATGGTTATGTGGATTCAGATTGGGCAGGTGATATTGATAGCAGAAGATCCACCAGTGCTTATGTGTTTACTTTGTTTGGTGGTGCAATTAGTTGGATGAGTAAGCGACAGGCTGTGGTTGCTTTATCCACTACTGAAGTAGAGTATATGGCAGCTACTCATGCTTGTAAAGAGGCCATTTGGCTTAAGAGACTGTGTTCGGATATTGGAATAAAACAAGGTACAGTGACAATTTACTGTGACAGTCAGAGTGCAATTAGCCTAGCTAAGAACCGGACATTTCATGCCCGGACCAAACATATTGATATTCAGTATCATTTTGTT